>NC_085137.1:384766705-385054688 GCF_035046485.1 Aedes albopictus
TGAAATATTCATAGAAAAAAAACTGGAAAATTACCATAAGGAACTCCAAAAGGTATTCTTGGAGGAATGAAAAAATAAAATTCAAGACCTGGAAAATTCCCGAAAAGGAACTCCTTCAGCGGTTTCAGAAATAATTTCTGGAAATTCCCAGAAAAAAAAAACTGCTGGGAAATTTCAAGAATGAACTTTGAAAGAATTTCCAGAAGGAAACTCTAGAAAAATTCCCAGGAGGAACTCTTGGAGGAAATTCAGCTGGAAATTCTGGATGATTGTAGATCGTTCTGGATTGAATCCAGCAGAACCTCTTTGCAGAAATCCTAGAATGATGTCATTGTCAATTCCTGAACACACTGTGAGAATCCCAACAGAGACTTCCGCAGGAATCCTAGATCGAACTTATTGAGAAATTTATGGAATCCCTTGGAATTCTTTGAATCCCAAAGGAACTATGTGGAAAATTGCTTTTCCAAACAAAAATCGAGTGGGATCACCCTTTGTCCCTAAAAATAAATCGATGGATGATTTTGTAGTAACTTCTCAAGGAATCCGAACTTCCAAGACCGCAGTGTGATGCGACATTCATGGAAAAAGTTATTAAGCCTAACCTGTTCGATAAAATGACAAGATTTTACTATTATTATTTATTGTTATTTCTAACATGCTGAACAGCATTGTCATGCTATTCGGTTTTCATTCAATAACTTTTTCCACTTGTCTCAGATCGCTTTGCGGTCTTCGAATGATTGGTTCCTCGTAAAACAGAACCTGCACCTCTGAACATGCCCTAAACTCTCCTTAACTCTACTCGCTGCTGATTTTACGTAAAACAACCTTATCCATAATTATGAGCATTCCAACTGTTCTGAACACAATTAAATTCCATCTAGATCATGTTTCCTAAATGGGTTTACCTAAATGGTGTTTCCAGTGTAGTGGCATTTTTCTATTTTTATCGAAATTGACTTCTGCCACGTCAGAATGCAGATCAAGATACAGGTAAGGGTAGAAGATGATGATGCAATCGCTCGTCTACTCCAAATAGTATAAACCACTGTCTCTGTGCTTCTGACCACAGAAGTGGAGAAGATATATTTTCAATCAAAAAGGCTCTAAACAAACGACAAAGAAGACGAGGAGTTTATAATGTGTCCTAACTTGTCTGTGACACAACAGAAGCTTAATTTGTTGCGTACTTTTCAACTCGTAAATAATCAATTTATGTACTCAAAATCAAAACTATTCGATACTGGTTTTTCAAAAGTGATGAAATGTTTACCAGCCGAAGTAAATAGTTAATATCCAAATAGCGGTAACAATCATATTCTGTTCAAGTTAGGATAAACCTATATCGCACTGGGTGGATTGTCGCAACAAATGCAGGTTGCGCAGACATTCACAGTGTTCGAAATTGATTTTGCGATCAAAATTAAATAACTTTTTTTAGGTTAATTATAGAGGTTTGGCGTGTTCTACAAAGTTTTTCTGCATGTTAAAAGGCATCTTTTGATAAAATGTAATTTATGATTCCCACTATTGCCCACGAGTGTTTCCACCCTCAAGAGATAGTAAAAAGTCTAATCTTTCAACTACCGACTGAGCCATCTGCGCAATTTTGCGCCGGAAATAGTTACTTAAGGTGAAAGTACACCCTAAAATATGATAAATTTGTCTATAACTTTTTTGTTTTAGGATATAATGACTTAATATCTTTTGATGAAATGTGTATTTTGACGTCCTGAACAAGTTTGTAGGAGGTCACAAAACTGTAGGATTTTATCTGTTGAAGCTACACTGAAAAAACTAGTTTTAGGGGTACTTCGCACAAAACGCTCCATATCTCGAAAACCGTAAGAGGTGGAGCTTTGACATGTTCTACGAATTTTTTTCTTTTATTATGAGTTACAACTTTGCCGAAGACGTCAAACCTCTAATTTTTTTTTTGGAAAAATACAATTTTTATCTCACTTCTAGGGGGATCAATCATTAATTACATTTTATCAGAAGACGTGTTTAACATGCAGAAAAACTTTGTAGAACACGCCAAACCTCTAGAACCAACCTAAAAAAAGTTATTTAATTTTGATGAGTCGCGCCTTTGCGAGTTTGTATGTATACTTTAACGAGTTTATCATTATATTTCTGCGACTTTATTCATACAGCTATGCGACTTAAACTGGCATAGTAAGATAAAGTATCAAGTGACGTCGTATAATCGTAGTACGTAATAAATGCAAATTTATTTTCCACTTTGTGAGTTCACTCGCACGCTTATGCAAATATGATGTTATGTTCATCACAATAAATCATTAGAATGTCGTTTATTTTCGATGTAGTCATACAATAAATGAGTTGATTTGTATTCTAATAAATCTTTATTAGCCACATCGCAAGTTAAAAAATAACATCATATGCGATGAAAGTTTTTCCTCTGCACATGTACGTTGCGATAGTGATTAAATAATACTTTATACGATGAAATGCGTGCATTCCTATACGATTCCTGGTTTTCTGGGTAATACTATGAAGTTAGATTAGATTCTGCTTTGAAGTTGGATTGGTCTTATCAACCTTACTGGTTTCAGAATTGTTTTTAAAAATGAATGTTTGTACTAAGATTGTATTCTTTATTGGCGCATGTTACCCGACCCTCCCCTATAATCCAACGAACCCTGCAAAGTGTCATTGCCTACCATCATCACTACTGGACTTCACCGCATTTCATGGAGGTATTTCAATTATACCGATTAAACAAGTTACAAATTGAGCTTCGGTTCGGAAGATACACACCATAACACGATAATCGGAAGGTACACTTCCCCGGCGGCAGGGCACTCAATGCGGTGCGGTGTTTTAGTTTGACCCAACACCACCGCACACAAAGTGGGTTCACAAAGAAAAGCACTCAACTGCGCTGCTCCTCGCTGGCTGATCTGATGCACTTCTGTGGCTGTGGTTCAACCGCACAGTAAAACCGCTCAGCACTAAAATGTGTAAGCCCTACTCATAAGTGCATAATTTCCAGACCACACAAAAATGTGTTACAGTTACACATTCTCAAAAAACAGCTCGTACACTCGTCTAGATGCGAAATGTCGATTTTTTTTTGTTTTCCAAGGTCACTAGTAAACCGAGCTAGATTGCTGTACACAAATTTTTGCGAATTAACCGATTTTGCGGACACAGGAGCTGATTTTGTGAATGTGCAAGGGTTACACATTTTTGGTGTAGTCTGGAAATTATGCACTTTTGTGCTGAGCGGCGTTAGCGTGCGTGAACCCATCTCTCGTACTGCAAGTGATTTTATTACATACATACATAGTTCCAGCCCAGGCCAGGGTGGACGTGCTTCGGACCGCACATCTTGTGTGCATTTATTGCAGCACGATTTGACGTTATTAAATTAGTTCAAACAGGGGGAAGAAGAGAGAGCCAGTGAGCTTTATGCGATTCCTTGCGCGAAGTTGCGAGTCGAGTCGAGTGCCGTCCATTTCAATTGCATCGACATAATGCAATCGCAGAGTGGAACTACTAGATAGAGAGAGCTGGAAAAAACTGTAGCCATTCAGTCAGTCAGTACCTAGTGGTGGAGCACTTGATCAAGTGGATTTTATGGCACCGAGTAACTGCCTGAAACTCAAAAGAAAGTTAGTGGCTTCGAATATCTGTGGCCTTTATCGGTACATCGGATCCTGTCATAAAGGCAATGATTCATGGGAAATTAAATGTAGATATCTTTTTCTTGGCTTGCGGTGGCCGGCTTTGTCTGGTCGTCGTAGATGCATGGTCTTTTTATGATTCGTTTGATTCGGGGTTTGATGAATAAGACATTTATTTTATGACGAAATGATGGCAGCCCCAAGGTAGGTAATTTTATGACATTACATGAAACCAGAGATGTATTCGTAGCTTTAGCTTAGCTTAGACTGACTGCACTGCATCAATTGGAATTGTTTAACAACAAAGATGCCGTGTCATTAATTGGCACGGTAGGTTAGTTGGTAAAGCACTCGTCTAGCTTACAAAGGTCGCGAGTTCGAATCTCAGCTAAGCAAAAGAAAATCCTTTTATTTATATTAATTTAAAATCATAATTGATCATGGATTGCATTTTAAAACTTTGCGCGATCTTCCAAAATTTGTTGAGTAAAGACTGGAAAAATAATTTTGTTAAAGTTTATGTTTACTTTTTTAATAATATGGAACGAGCTCATCGATTAATATCCATCCAAGGGATCAATGATTATCAAACTAACTACATCTTGACTATGATTCTTTGCCAAGATTTATCAATAAATGAAAATTCCAGAAATTTTTGGAAATCGATAAAAATGACTGAATCCAGAAGTATTGAAGTGAGCCATACATGCGAAATTTATTGTTTATGTAGTTCTATTGTGAGCACTAATCGTACGAACCATTCAATAACTTTCATTCGCAAGAAACCTATTGCAATTCATCATCCAACGGTAATCGTGTTCGTTCCCGATGGAAAGACCACTTTTAATTCAATTATTGTACTTTCCGCTCCATAGGTTTATGTCTCCGTGTATACAGTATTGTTGTTACACTCACAAATGCGGACGGGCGACCTCTGAAGTCGAGCGAATATCTGCTGGAGTACAGCTTCCCGTTCAATTATTGGCGATTATAAAGATTAAGCCTATTTTTAGAACATGTGTGTGTACACTCAGAAGATCCAAATGAACCGAAGTACAGAACACGCTTCTAGTTTGAGTCTGAGGGTAGAGGCGGATGTGAAAGTGCCAATCCATCTTGCTCCGTTTCGGTCCTCTGTTCTTTTGTGTGCGCAGCGCATGCAGTGCATGAACTGGGCCTTATTGTACGTCCTTAGCTACGCGGGCGGGCGGCCGAAGTGCATGAGCCTCCCATCAATGTCATAACGCAAACTAACTCTTTCCTGTTTTCCAATCGGAAAGATGTCTCATCGGTGCATTGTGGCAACGGCTTCATTCAGTTTTCCTCTCGGTGTAGCTACATGGCTGGTTTGTGAGATGCATGCTACATATGCCATTCTAATCTACTCTTTTCGGTCGCTTCAAAAGCCGTAAACTTGGACAAAAATAAATTCGCTTCAACGGATTTATTCTCCCGCTGCTCGCCTCTGGCAACCTCCGGAATAATTCAATAATGAATATTAAAGATTTCACAGAGAGCATGATTTGTCATCTGCGCCGGTTATCCATCTTCCATTGGTGGTTACCCCGCGTATTGGTCCTGTTTGGTGAAACTCGTGTACCCCGTACAGTAATGTCCCAATTTTTTCACTCTCATGGTATCCAGCGTAGTGTTCTATGAAGAGCTAAATGAAGCAATGCTTAGATAACCGCACACATCGTAGTTGCTACTCCGTGATTGACCAGAACAATCGAAGCACAGAGAACCAATTAACGGTGCTTGGAACTAGCTACAAACTCTCAATGTGCACAATTCGAAAGTTCAATATTTGAAAGTCAATAACGGCACCGGACACGTCCTTACGGAAAGGGAAGGAATGTTAGTTCAACAACCGTTGTTACTAGTAACCGTGGAATCCACAGCATCCCCACAGTTGCCTCGAGAAGGAGTATTTGTTAGTAGGGTAGGGTAAGGTGTGGATCTTGGAGCCACCTTTGGTAGGTGATTTGATCCACTAGATATATAAGAACACACGTCGCGGTCTTCATCACGATTACGATTTATTTGGTCGCGATGACCAACCCAAATAATAATAGTTAGGGTAATGTACATACGTCAACTAAACGCGTCAGCGCATTGATTGTTTACTTCCGTGAAACTTACCTTACCGATCAGGCTAAGGCCGGGGTGGCCTCTGCTGTACATAGTAACCGTCTCCATTCCACTCGGTCCATAGCTGTTTGTCTGCAGTTCCGCACTCTGCGTAGGGTCCGCAGATCGTCCTCCACTTGGTCGACCCACCTCGCTCGCTGCGCACCACGTCTTCTTGTACCGGTTGGATGACTCTCGAGAACCATTTTAGTCGGGTTGCTATCCGACATCCTGATGACGTGACCCGCCCACCGTAGCCGATTTTTGCGGTATGGACGATGGTTGGTTCTCCCAGCAGCTGATGCAGCTCGTGGTTCATTCGCCTTCTCCAAGTCCCGTCTTCCATCTTGACTCCGCCGTAGATGGTACGCAACACCTTCCGTTCGAAAACTCCAAGGGCGCGTTGGTCCTCTGCACGTAGGGTCCATGTTTCGTGCCCATAGAGGACGACCGGAATGCGCCTCTGAATTTCTCTGCTGGTGTCGTTGTCGGCGGTCACCAGTGAGCCCAAGCACACGAATTCCTCAACCGCCTCAATTTCATTACCGTCGATTTAAATTCGGGGTGGTGGGCGCGAAGATTCCTCCCATTAATGATTAATCCGACTCGCCTGGCTTCACTCTTTAGTCTGATATACGTTTCCGCCATCGTCTCAAATTTGCGAGCTATAATATCAATATCATCAGCGAAACCAAGCAGCTGAACGGACTTCGTGAAAATCGTCCCACTCGTGTTTATCCCCGCGCTCCTTATTACGCCTTCTAACGCAACGCTGAACAGCAAGCACGAAAGACCATCACCTTGTCGTAACCCTCTGCGAGATTCGAAGGGGCTCGAGAGTGTCCCTGATACTCGAACTACGCACATCACTCGATCCATCGTCGCCTTAATCAATCGTATCAGTTTATCCGGGAATCCGTATTTGTGCATAATCTGCCATAGCTGTTCTCGATCGATTGTATCATACGCCGATTTGAAATCGATGAATAAGTGATGTGTGGGCACGTTGTATTCGCGGCACTTCTGCAACACTTGGCGGATGGCAAACATCTGGCCCGTTGTAGCGCGTTCACCCATGAACCCAGCCTGATATTGCCCCACTAACTCTCTTGCAATCGGTAATAGACGTCGGCCTAAAATTTGAGAGATTATCTTGTAGGCAGCGCTCAGTAGTGTGATCGCGCGGTAGTTCCCGCAATCCAACTTGTCGCCCTTTTTGTAGATGGGACACATGATACCTTCCATTCATTCCTCCGGTAATACTTCCTCCTCCGAAATCTTGGTAATGACCCAGTGTAGTGCTCTCACCAGTGCTTCTCCACCGTATTTTAGAAGCTGGCTTGCTAGTTGATCTGCTCCTGCGGCTTTGTTGTTTTTCAACCGGCCAACCTCCTCCTCAATCTCTTGGAGTTCAGGGGCCGGAAGTCTTTCGTCCTGTGCACGTACTCCTAGATCTGTTACCACGTCACCCTCAATGTTTGCAACATCACCATTGAGCTGCTCATCGTAATGCTGCCGCCACCTCTCGACCACCTCACGCTTGCTCGTGAGAAGATTCCCGTAATTGTCTCGGCACATGTCGGCTTGTGGTTCAGCTTCTCGTAGAACTTCGGTGTGTCCTTAGCGCGGTACAACTCTTCCATCACCTCGCGATCTCGTTCTTTCTGCTGGCGCTTCTTCCTCCGGAAGACTGAGTTCTGCCTCTTCCTTGCCTGTCTATAACGTGCCTCATCGCCCTAGTACGGTGTATCAACATTCTCGCCTATGCTGCATTCTTCTCGTTTTTTCAACTGTTCACATTCGCCGTCGTACCAGTCGTTTCTGTGATTCGGAGTCGCGAAGCCTAGTGCTGCAGCCGAGGCGGATCGGATGTCCCTCCAGCCATCTTCAAGTGTAGTTGTGCCAAGCTGCTTTTCCGCTGCTAACTGCTGAGTGCTGCGCGTAGTCTTGAGCCACTTCTACGTTACGCAGCATATCGATGTTGAGCCGCGGCGTTCGACTTGGACGCGTGGTAATAACGGTAATAATCGTAGAAAGTTTTGAGCGCATGTATACAGCGACTAAGTAGTGATCCGAATCTATATTCGCACTGCGGTATGTGCGGACATTGGTTAAATATATCCGAGAAGAATTTACCGTCGATTAGAACGTGGTCGATTTGGTTTTCTGTATGATGGTTGGATGTTCTCAAGGTGGCTTTATGAATATGTTTGCGGGGGAAGCAATTGCTTTGGACTACCATACCACGGGAAGCTGCAAAGTTTACACGTGCAAAGTTACGACGTGCAGGCTGTTTCGCCCGATTACCGGTCTGTACATTTCCTTTTTTTTTTTTTTTTATTTTTTTTTTTATTTTTATCTGTATTAACGAGATTTTTAGCCCTAGGCTAGTTCATCTCGGGACCCACGCTTTACTTCCCTTCCGAAGGAAGAACCCACATTTTGTGAGTTTGTCGGGAGTGGGATTCGATCCCAGGTCCTCGGCATGATAGTCAAGTGTTCTAACCATCACACCAGGTCCGCTCCACCCTGTACATTTCCTTTGAGAAACTTCAAACTTCAATTGAGGCCTTTTTCTCTCTAAGCCAAGGGTGTCAAGCATATTGCTTTTACGAAAAGAACATGGACCAACCAGGAGTCGTACCCGTCACCGTCAGCATATCAGAGCTGCGCAATATCATTCATGTCATTTGAGACTACTGATTTTACACCACCGTCATTATCACGATCAAAATCAACAATATTAAAAACTACACTTTTTCATGAAAAAAAAAAAAACTAAATTATTGATATGACCGTACAGATCAGCACATCTACGTTATATAACAGACAACTTGACACGAACCTAACACAAATAAAAGAACCTAACCTTACTAGATAAAAACAATATTCACTCTTTCTACCGTAACCTTTCGGGTCACAAGTATTATATGAGTCCTAACCAATGCCTACTTAGTTTAGAGGTTTCAATACTATTTAGCTGCCGGATAGTGACCTTTGCTGTATGCTATTTAATTGCAATGTTGCTCCGGAAACTATGCAATATGGTAGGTTTCTATCAATCGGGCTTGAAGAGTAAAACTCAAAAAAAGTATCCGACGAAATTTTGAAATTCAAGATGGCGAACCATATCCAAGATGACGGCCACGGAACGGTAGTTTGAGCTATAATACCATGCAATATGGGTATCTATCGATCGGGCTTGATGACTAGAAGTCAAAAATTGGGCAGAGGGTAGGGTGTAGAGTTAGGGTAGAGAGTAGGTATTCAGGCATTCCTCTCGAGAATCTTCCCGGGATTCCTTCAGATTTTCCTTCTGAAATTGATGTACGGATTGCTCCTGAGATCTCTTCAGGGATTTTTGCAGGGATGCTTTAGAAAATCCTGAAAGAATAACTAAAACATTCTTTCGGCATTATGTCCTTCAAGGATTTGTGCTGGAATTCCTTAAAAGATTCCTTTCAGGATTCCTGCTGGAATATGAAAGAATATAAATTTCTGCCGAGATTATTTTCAGTCAATCCTTGATTTGTTAGGTGTACGGGGTGGAATTTCTGATGGGATTCTTCCAAAAATTCTACCAGATTTTTTTTCAGGGATTTATTTAATATTTTTTTCCGGGACTTTTTCTTTGGTTCTTGCCGGAATTCCTGCTCAGCTTCCATCCGGAATTCCTGTCATGAAATCTCTAGGGATTATTCAAGAATAACTTCAGGGATATCTGCCGGGATTGCTTTAGAACATCCTGTAAGGATTCTTTCAAAAATTCTATCCAGCATTCCTTCATGGTTTTCTGCTGGAATTACTTCACAGATTCATCCTAGTATTCTTTCAAAGAGTTCTGTCAAAGAATCCTGGCAAAATTCTTTCAGCTATACATGCCGGGATCCCTGCTGGCTTCATGCATTCCTCTCGGGATTTCTACAATAATTCCCCCCTCTGTGATAATTTCGAGGATCCCTACCAAGCTTTCAGCGGAGATTCCGCTCAGGATTCTACCGTACAGGGTGCGGCAGGAAAAAATGCGAAAAGCTCAAGAAGCTATCACACGCTGAATATGGGATATAGGGTAAGTGTACCAATTATGGCTATAGTACCATTTATTCGCCATAGTTGATTTTCACCCTTTAAGGTGAAATGGGAGCGCGTCCAGGTGCATTTTTGACTCGCGTTTTTAAGAGCACCGATCTCGTCATCCACAACATGCTCGAAAACAAAAATGTTACTCAATGTTTATCACGAGTGAGCAAGGGTACTCATTGCTTTTTGAGCTCTGTTTGTTGCTTGGATGACGAGATCCGTGCTTTTGGTATTTGCAAGGCAGCCATTGTGACGGCCATCTTTGGATTCGCTCATATATGTCCTTAAGATATATAACAACAATAAAAAAAAATGTGAACAACAGATCATGTTCACAAAAGATGATTGCATTCATTTAAAGTCCACATTTTGCTCAAATTATGGTAGAAATAAATCATTTTCCTTAAAATTTCGGCTTCCTTGCACCCTTTTTCGCCATAGTGTACCAATTATGGCTAATCCCATAAGAAATGCATGCAAATAGTGCGAAAAGGAACCGAAGTTAAAAAATGTAGCCATAACTGGGACAGGGTTCCTATCATTGGCACACGCCGTAATAAAGACTAAAAGTAGTTTTGGCTTCGTTTTTATATTTTCCCTGTAAAGTATGGCAACTAAACTATCTTTTAACATATTGGTGACATTCGTTGGTCTTTTCGTTATTTTTGTACAAATAGTTTTCCTTAGGTAGTGCCATAATTGGTACAGGCACCCTATATGACTATTTTTTTCATGACAGTGTATCAGTCAATGTCTATATTCTAGCACTACAAAATAAAAATAAAAATATTTGATTTTTAACATGTGATAATGTAAGCTTGAAAAGTGGGTATCAATAAATAGCGCGCCCAATGGTCATAAGACAAAATGACTAAAACAGTAACAAAATTTGCTTTAATTCGAGGAAAAACCAGGCCATGCTCATCCAGAGCCATGCAGTTTCACATATTCGATGAAATAATCACATATATATTATGACATTGTAGAGATAATTAAAAATTTTGTTTTATCAGATATTTCATAATTTAGCGACCTGTGTACTTTTCAGTGGTTTGAAAATTCTGATTGTCTTTAGCTTCAGGCACCGTCTTGTAAAAGTTAGTGACCAAAATGGGATTTTTTTTTAATAATTTTTCAGAAAATTAGTCTGTTAGAGATCATGGAACGTTGAAACATAGTTTAGTTAATGTCAAATGGACGAAAATGAGGTTTGAAGTTAAAAAACACTTTCGCATTTTTTCCTGCCGCATACTGTATATGCCTCCCAGGATTCCTTCGAGAAATCCTCCCGGGATTCCTTCAGGGATTTCTACCGGGATTGCTTTAGAAAATCTTGAAAGGTTTCTTTCAAGTATTCTAGTCGGCATTCCTTCAGTGATTACTGCTGCAGTTCCTTCAAAGATCCCTTCCAGGATTTCGTAAAAGATTTTATAAGTGTTTCCTGCTAGGATTTCTCCAGTAATTCCAACTTGTATTCCTTCAAAAATTCTTGCGAATCTTTCGAATCTTGCGGGATTCTTTTAGGTGTTCGTGTCAGGATTTCTGCTGGGGTCCTTAAAAAGATTCTTCCATTTTTTTGACATTCCTCACGAGATTTCTTAAATTATTCTTTCAGGGAGTCCTGCCGAGCTTCCAGTCGGAACTCTTTCGATGATTTCTCTAACGATCCTATCAGAGATTGTGTACAAGATTTCTTTTGTGACTTTCAGGGATTACTTCCGAGCGTGAAGTGCTAATGAGAATGGGAGACTAGGAGAAAACTAGAGAAACAGAGAGTTATACGCTTTTTGATGCACTTAGATATCTTTAGTAAAGCATGATGACATCCGACAGTCATTTTCTTATTTTTCTTCAGTAGTTAGTTATCCTTTCTTTCACTAATTATAGATGCATTGTATCTATACGGATCAGAACACAATGATAGTACAGCATCCGCTCGATAACTGACTGCTCTTTAACTGGACTGCTTTTTAACTGGGCGCTCGATAACTGGGGCAAAGTCGAGTTAAAAAGCAGTTATCTGTCAAAAATAAGCGAAATATAACCTCACATTTTACGAATCGGTAAACAAAACAAAATATAACAATAGCCTCCGGCTGCGGAAGCTCAGTCCAGTTATCGAGCGGCGCTCGCTTACTGGACTGTCGACAAAGCCCAGTTATCGAGCGGAAGCTGTATATAAGTTGTGCTAAAATAGAGCTTATAAAAATGTCAGCTTGTGAGATGTCGAGGACCCATATTGAAGATACTTTTTGGAACTACAACCAGGGATGGGATCATTCATTTTCGAAAAGTTTCATTCACTTGCTACTTTCTCAGTTCAGAAGCATGCTATCAAAAAACAAGGTATGAATGAATTTAACCTTGTAGTTTTATCTAAAAGTTTGCCGAATAACATTAGGGTCGCACACGCATACCAGAGTCGTGAGCAAGCTGTGAATGCAACTCTCCACGCCGTGAATGTAAATTACATTCACGCCGTGGAGAGTTACGTTTGTTGTCTTCTGTCGACCTAATTATTGATGTTACGCTAGTATATTGTTCTACAAAGTTTCAGGTAAACAAAAATCAAAAAGTGTTCCATACACTGATTTTTGCTACTGTTTCTGAAGCGAGTTATCAGCAAGTGAATGTGATTGCAAATGAATGATCCCATCCCTGCATAGACGTCCATTTTTTTGTAAAATCATGTTTATTTTATTGGATTGGAACTTAACTGTTGATAATAATGTTTCAATGTAAATTCCAATTGTAAGACGTATCTTCGGCGTTAACGGGTTAAATAAGGCTTCTATTTTGAGTTACATTGGCATTATTCTGTGGCTCCTCAATAAAGCATAGCACGGACTTGGTAAATTGAGGTGATCTTTGGAATTGATGGCGTTGGAAAACTAGTCGAATTATTATTTCAGCATACATTCAGCCTTTTGTATGTAATTCTCAATTGTAATCAATAGATCGAATAAAATTGAATTTTTGGGTGGTTTATAATTTTTTTATGTAGCCGAAAGTCACATATTATTTTTAATGTAACTTTGACAGTGCCCAGAAAAACACCATAAAGCCCATATTATTGTTCATGAATAAAAAAATATGGAGTAGTACAAACATACCTGGAAATGCCGTGTAGACTGGTTGAAATTTCATACCAGAACATAAATTTTTCATAAAATTTTTCGTATGGTTTTACGTACTGAGTGAAAAATTCAGTTAATTTATCAGAAATCATAGCAGTTGAAACTATGTACATGAAATTACAAGGGACATGCATACTTTCAGGCGTTTATCTGGTTAATTTTCTGCCCCAATTTACAAGCTCTTTTTCTATTCTTTTTGAGCGGTTATCATTTCTTTCACTTGTTTAGAGATGTATTGTATCTACAGGGGATACTCAAAATAACTGGGACAGGTAAAGTTTTCACTTTTCAAAAAATGTTCAACTAGCTGTAAGTTTTTGAATAGGGCATCAAATATTCTCAAATTTTTACTGTAAGTTCCTCAATTAGTTGTGTATCAGTGGTCCAATTTTGAAAAAGTTCGGACTATTCTACACGAAGTTAAAAATATTCTAGAAAAAGCTATAACTATCCGATAGCCAACTTTGAGCTGTTATATCTCCGGATTCAATAAACCGAATGCAATGAAAATTTGATCATTAATGACTGATATAATGAGCTATGAAAAACTTTTGACTAAACTTAAATTTTTTTACACGAAAGAAAATTATAACGATTAGATTATTTTCCTAATAAAACGCCAATTTATCCAAAACTTCATCATCGTTTCAAAATTCAAGATAATAGTTATAGTTCATTGAAATTCCCTCTAATTGACTTGAAAACATTAATGTTTCGAAGGAAAGCAACCAAATGGCCGGCATTATATTGAAAAAGTAATGGGATGCATATGAAAAATAGATAAATTTAGTAAAAAAACATAGAATAAATGAAATCGCTATAACTTTTTTTCTTATTAATAATTTCATATTAAGTCAAATGTTTTTCAAAGCTCATTATATCAGTCATAAATGATCAAAATTTCATTGCAATCGGTTTATTGAACTCGGAGATATAACAGCTCAAAGTTGGCTATCGGATAATTATACCTTTTTCTAGAATATTTTTAACTTCATATAGAATAGCTCGAACTTTACCAAAATTGGACCACTGATACACAACTAGTTGTTGAACTTACGGTAAAAATTTGAGAATATTTGATGCCCTATTTGAAAAGTTACAGCTAGTTGAATATTTTTTGACAAGTGAAAATTTTACCTGTCCCAGTTATTTTGAGTATCCCCTGTATACGGATTAGAATATAACGATAAGGTACACCGGGCAAGTTGAAACGGGTGGGGCAAGATGAACCGCGAAGTTTTGAAATAGTTTTCAATACAGTTTAGAAATTTTTCTTTTTCCAAAAGATTGTTTAAATCAAAAGCTATATGTTAAGGCCCCTGTGTACCTTAGCGTAGGAGCTGTGCTGAAATAGAACTTGAGAATTATCAGACATAAAGGACCTACATTGAAGATTTTTTGGAACTACACCATAGACATTAATTTTTTTCGTCAAATCATTCTTTTTTTTATTAGTACTTGACCTCTGATAACAAATTTATTTAAAGATTTTAATTGTGGCGTTAACGGGTAACCATACATCTTTTGAATATTCGCTATTTCTATCATCTTATCATCTTTCGGAAGCTGTTTAAGGTCTGGACGCTTTCTAAATTGATGATATTACTTATAAAATAAAATGCTATGTTATGTTATGCACCAATGAATTCTGCGTGGAATCTGTGGAACGAAATACGCTGATCAGGCTTGGGATTGATCACCGTCAGTGGTCATGTTCAAATAACGAATACCAGTTTGGCGTCTTCAGTATCGTGCAATCGCAATAGGCTCATGAAATCATCAAGTACGTTGCTCGAGAGCTTGTTGTGTAACGAGCATGCATTGGACGACGACGTTCAGTTACCATAGAGAAAACGACTGAACGTTTTATGAAAAACGACCTTCACTGACAGTGAAATGACGGTCGTGAGGGGTTGCCACAGTATGCTTACCATCCAGTATAGATGAATTTCTTTCGTATGGTTTTATTTGAGTGGACGTTTTCTTGGGAACTCGCTAAGCGGACTCTAGCCTGGGCTCTAGGAAAACTAAGTCGACGCCAAAGGTCATTTTTTGATACGAGACACCTTCTGCATCGGCATTTCCTCAGAATAGGTATTTAGATACAGTAACTAATTAGCTAGGTAGAAGCAGTCAAACACCAGTTCTCACCAGGAATGCAGTTTTTAAAATGGTCGCCTGGTAGATGGTAAAATATCATCTTCCACTACAAATATTGTTAAAAAAATTTTTTTCCGGGGCCAGGCCCGGTAATAAACATAGCCCTTTATGGGAAAAGCAGGAGTATGGTTGAAATTGAAGGACGCCCGTTTGCTGTAAAGTCAATCACAAAAATTGGCATCAGTAGAAGAAAACGGTGTAATGTTGCTTAATTGGTGTACGATTGAAGTCGGTTCAAAAGTCGAGCGAAATTTATTGAATTTGAATTTGGTAAAAGTCCTCTTTTATTCACATGGCAAAAACGAATAATTTGGAAAACGGTGCTTCAATGCAGGTGATGAGTATGCAAGGCTACGCAACCATCGTTGAAACTCCAGAGAGCGTATGTTATCGGAGGAATGCATCGCACTTTCCACTTATTCTATCCAAGGAATGCGTTTAGAACATCAACGATAGCCTGTTATGAGATTCCGAGTCAACGGTACCAGCTGGATCTGTGTACTAAAAGACTCTTCGTAAGTTAGATTATCCTCTTCTGCTGATGAAATGCATAACTCGGGAAAGAAACATTTGTTAAGCCCTGGAGCCATCCGAATTCGTCCTTCATCTGAAAAAGTAAGATAATTTGTATAAATGTGCAGACTGGCTAGCTAATAAAGGCTTATAATATTGAGGAACGAACCTTTGAATAAGTCCATTTCAATTCAATGAATCAAAAATGTACTGCCACTGCAGTCTCCTTCAACGATGGTCAAACAGCCGATGGTCAGATTAATTGAAGGTCAAGTAATAAAGCAAATCATGACGGTTGCCCATGGTTTCTAAATCGCGAAAATGTGCTTTGCCTATGTGTTCTTTGTTTGCTTACTTCGCGTTCAATAGCGACGCATGATTCGAGTCAAACCGTAGCATGCTTGTGAAGTTCATGACCAATACCAAGCCTGACGCTGATATATTTCGACCTAAATCGTGACAAAATCGAATCATCACTGTAGTATGTATACGCCTGCTTCATTACCGACCGACACAATCCAATGCAATTTAGTCCAAATAGGGCCCTAAATTGAATTACGTGAGGCTTATGGTCGCATTAAATTTTCAAACCGCGGCACAAAAATAAACAACCCACCGCAGTCCAAACTGGAGCTCTGATTGAATATTCGCCCCGGTCGGTCTCGACAAGCACCGCCCGGTAGCTCTATCTAATGGAAATTGGTTGCGGCGGGCGCGTCGGCAAGGATGTGAAGCAGATAAGTGGGATGACGACGCAAGGCGCGCACATTTCGCCGAATTTAAATTACTTAAGACGTAAACAAAGATGGACCAATGTCAACAAAATATTTACACCTGCACACGCCTCAGCAATACGACGCGGTGGCGGGTGATAAACGGGGGAATATGCGTCTTAAGAAAAGCTGTTTGGGGTAAAGAACATCGACTCCCCCGGACACGTTCCATAAATAACCACCCTGTTACTGCGGGTGGGTTGTTAACAGATGGAGCAGCACTTTGGAATTGGTCCTGGTGGAATCCACGCAAAAGTGGCGTAGAGCGCATCGAGTGCCGTAAATCTTTTCGGCACACATTCCCCGTGTGTGTGTGGAGTTATCTTTCCCGAGATTCAGAATGCGCCGGCACATGTGACTTGATTTAACTTCCGTGGAATGACGTAAATCGGGTGACCGAGGTTTATTACCCCGTTGTTGTGTGTACATTTTTGAGCCTGCCATCCAGTAGAGGGTGCTGCGCCTCTCTAAATAGATGGCTAAATGCAGCTTGTTATCAGCGGGTTGACACAAGGGGAGGGGTAATTTCATTTTCAGTTTAAAATTTATTAATCTACATGCAGATAGTGGTAATACGGGGATGTAGTAAGGAGTAATAAAACTGTGAAAGTGCTACAAATGAATTGGTATCAGATCTTCAACTAAACTGTTCCATTTGTATGGTATCTTGAAGCTAACAGGTATGATTACCATGTCAGTAAATGTTAGTTATGATAACCCTTTCCCTCTAGAGTTTACTGAGCTGCAATTTCGACAACCTGAGCGGAGCATCAACTTTTATTGCTCCTCACATCATCCTTGCAAGGTTGTACATCTGGCTTTTTTTTCTTCTAAACCATGGGGGGATAATCTGCAGACGTTTGAACTAGGAGGTACATGTAGTGTGGAGTTGAAGACCGTCTTCTCCAACAAAAGTTAACGGCAGGACTATTCTTTCCTCGACCCACAACATGCCCATGGCCGCCAAATCCTTCGTCTCCCCGGAACCACTAAGAAGGCATTTGTTCAGAGAGGGGCTAGAGCACATCGCACCTCAAGGTTAGCTGCATAGCCTGCAGTAACGAATACGATGATTCGCCTTGGGGTCTCCACCAAGGAAGCATGCTGGCGTTAAGCTAGTTTCTCGAGTGGTCCTTACCATCCACTTTGTCCTAGGAAGGCAGGCGGGGTCGACACCACGCCTGCTTTCAACAGCACAGTAAGTATGATGAACTGATACCGCGTGCACAGCGATTTGACCTCCCCGTAAGTAAGGTCCTATAAGCCAGCACACAGAAGCACGTGCCGACATGGGTCCTCCACCTACCCCGACCTTTCCGGGAATCCCTTTCCAGCTGCGGGATCGGATCCAACCTAGTAGGCCGACTCCACGGCAGCAACGCTACCAGGATGTTCTGCCGTGGCTATCTAATCACTATGATGGTCGATTTCGATCGCAGAGTACAGGTATGACCTACGTAGCCAACTCCGAACCCTTGGACCACCTCTTGTATAGTGTCTGAACTAGCAATCTCAGAGTCCACGCGTCACCTTCTCTGTAGATCCAAGACGATATGGGTGATAGCCGTTGAAACGTTGCGGCGCAGGCCCGCAATCGCTTGAGTCCACCAGTAAGCCGGTGGTCTCCCATTTCTAGGTTGGACTTGCATAAGCATGGTCGCATCACACACACGCGAGAGCACCGCTGCCAGCTCGTCTCCGCTTAAACCGAGTAGATTTTGTTCGCTGTCGAGCGCCTCTCTAAATATCTCGTCGTTGAAATATGATATCTTTCACCTACGAGGGCCTGGCCTTGGCCTAGCTACCCCTTCCTCTACCCACTGACTGCCTGCTGTTGTTATAGTCGATATTGTAGCGAACCGCCAGATGACTGTAGCCATCGTCTACCTTGCAGTTCGGACCAGGGTTCCTGATTTCCACTTTTCAACTTCTTCCACATTCGAAGACAGTCAGCAGCGAACGGTTGTCGCTTGAGTTCGTGTGTATGCTTGTCAGCGACGACAGCAAACTCCGGCGAACGGTGGGAAGCCACACTTGGAAATTACTCATTCGTCCACATTCGCATCGCAAGCGAATGCGATTCGTGAGTGATGCGATTGATATTGTGCATACGAATTATTGATGTTTTCGAATTATTTTCTTTGCTAATTTAGCATTTCAGCAACAATACAGTAAAAATGTATGCATTACATGCAGAAATTCTCTTCTACTTATGATTATAGCCGCTTTGATCGCTCATCAGCATTCTTCACCATTCGCCATTCATTCATTCGCTTGCGATCCAAACTGCGAGGAATGGCAACGAATATTCATGTCAAGCAGCTGGCTCATCGCTTCCCACTGGTGATGGGGTTGCGTGTTTGATCACGACGATCCGTTTGCTGCATCTTTCTCGATTTGCTTCAGCAAAGAGGAGTGAATATGAATGGAGTGAGGCGAATATACCGATCCTTGGTTCGAACTACTTGCTAGAATGCTAGGCCAGCACTACAAAAGCTAACGTCGATAATCGACTCCGTTCCGTTTCGACTAAAGGTACTTCTAGTACCGACATTAACCAGATCGACATCTAGCATTTCCAGTGCCTCTAGCAGGATTAACTTAGTTCGCAAGAACAGGTTTTGCTCCTGGCAATTAAGATAAGGCCATAGGCGCTTTAATGATATTACGGGAATTTCAGGAGCCTTAAGGCCGATTCAGAGGAGAAGTCTTGTAAGCCTAAGGGCGTTACAAGGGGTTATCTTAGGAGCTATTTTAAAAGGATAACGGGGATTTCAAGAGCGTTTCAATAATATGAAGCGCGCCAGAGTCGCTTATGGAATTCCCCTGACACCCCGTGAGACCCTCTGAAACACCCTGAGACCTCTAGGTACACCCTGTGACCTCCTGAAACATTCCTGAGACCTCCAGGTACCTTTTCTCCTTGAATCCTCTTGGGCAAAGATGACATTTTATTCTGGGAATTCACTGGGGCGTCGGTTTATCGACCACACTGAGGACGCACTCAGGCGATTTTTTTTTCACATTCACCGGGAAAATTTTAGAGCGCTCTGTTTTGTGGTCCAGTGTTCAGCGGCCTAACACAGGGTATACGTGCCATAATTAATCTCACGCTCCCAAATTCACCGATTGATTCCGTTCTTTTTGTTTTCACGCGTGCTCACTTCTAGAAAATATATACAGAAAAATGAGAAAAATCAAACAGCGCTTCAACCCCTTGTTTTTCAGAGGATGAGAATGGGAGCCACATGCTAAATAAGAGAACCAATGCACGCAACTAAAACTCAGTGGTAAATGCACACTCCTGTTGAGATGGACAGCGTGATCGATGTTCTGTTTCTCTTTGCTACACTGAAGATATCGACATCTCTGCCCTTGGGACCCCCTGAAATGCCCATGAACCCCTTTTAAACCCCTTAAAATGCCTCTGAGACTTCCTTAAACGCTTCTAAGACCACCTGGAGCCTACTGAGACCCACTGGGTCCTCATGAAATGCACCTGAGACCTCCTGAAACACCCCTGATAACCTTGGAACCCCCTGAGGCTTCCTGAGACCCTCTGAAGCGTGCCAGAGACCCCCCAAAAACCACTGAGTCACACTGGAACTCCCTGAGACGCACTGGGTTCCCGCAGAAGTACACCTGAGAATCTCTAAAACCCCCATGAGACCCCCTAAAACGAGATAAAACTCCCTGAAGCGCCCCTGTGACCCCCTGGAGCCCTCTGGTAATCCTGAGACGGCCCATGGAGCTCCCGTAAAAAGCCCCTGGAATCGAGATCCTCTGAAACGTCCCTAAGCCCCCTGGAACGCCCCTCAGATCCCCTCCAAGATCCAGTCGTAGACTATATTGGGGTGAGCCATTTCACTGGCAACGACAAATATTTACAGCTGATGGAACAAATGTCCCAAATGGAGGATAACGTTCCTCTGGAGCCGGCCTTCTGATTCATTTCATTTTCATTTCATTTATTTAGTTAACATCAAATTCATGATAATACTGAATCAACAATTTGCCGCCATAATACTCGATTTGCAGCTGCAGCTCTCCAACCTCGGTCACGCCCAACACTCGCCAGATCACGCTCCACCTGGTCCGCCCATCGTGCTCTCTGCGCTCCACGCCTTCTTGTACCAACCGGATGGTTAGCAAACACCAACTTTGCAGGGTTGTTGTCCGGCATTCTTGCAACATGCCCTGCCCACCGTGTCCTTCCGGCTTTGGCCACCTTCTGGATGCTGGGTTCGCCGTAAAGTGCAGCGAGCTCGTGGTTCATCCTTCTCCGCCACACACCGTTCTCCTGCACACCGCCGAAGATCGTCCTTAGCACGCGTCGCTCGAAAACTCCGAGTGCTTGCAGGTCCTCCTCGAGCATCGTCCATGTCTCCTGTCCGTAGAGAACCACCGGTCTTATTAACGTCTTGTACATGGTACATTTGGTGCGGGGGTGAATCTTTTTTGACCGCAGTTTCTTCTGGAGCCCATAGTAGGCACGACTTCCACTGATGATGCGCCTTCTGATACATACAGCTGAAGACCTTGCAGTTTTTCTTCACTGAAAGAACATCGTCTTTTGTCCTTTGTTTGAGGATGTTGCCGCCTCAAGCCTGTCTTTGTTGTGATGTTCTTCTGCGTTCCAGTCTAACGTTTGCAGGTTTTGTTCACGCGATGCTGGCGTAGTGCACGGTGCACGACTCTTGGTTTTGAATGACATGGCATCTATTGATGAAGACCTGCAGCCATTGAGTGTTCTTCAGTTATACACACCAAATTTCATTGGCGTACATCATCAATCAGTTTCAGTTTCAGTTTCAGTTAGCCGTTGAGCTAAGAGAGTACCTAACGTCAACAGTCAGTTCGAATTGCTTCAGATAGTCATTGGTAAAAGGCTATGAAAATTCAAAAATTTGTGTGTGGACCGTAACCCTCGACCGTATCAGGTGTCGGCTCCAGTTAGCCTAGTGATTAAGGCTATGGATCGCTAATCCGGAGACGGCGAGTTCGATTCCTATTCCGGTCGGGAAAATTTTCTCGGCTGCCTGGGCATAGTGTATCATTGTACTTGCCTCACAATATATGTACAAATTCATGCAATAATGGTAGGCAAAGGAAGCCCTTCTGTGGAACTGTGGAAGTGCTCAGAACATTAAGTTGAAGCGAGGCAGGTCAAGTCCCAGTGAGGACGTAGAGTCGTAAAGAAGAAGAAGAAGGGCCAATGAATATAGAAAGGATCAAAATCTCTTTAATAAAGATAAATAATAATAGTAAGGATCAATACTGAAGTTTTATTAGCATGCCAACCAGCATAGCAAAGAAAAAGCAACTAATCCCAAAGTCCGGTAAAGTAAAAGTAGTTTTTAATCACGACTCTATGCTAATTGAGTAACGTCGCCCTGGAATACACTGACCTATGCCAAGCCAACAAATGAAAACAAAAGTTCGTCTTAAGGACAGTCAGTGACCGGCTTTACAAGCTAGTATAAACATCACACATCCCGTCGAGGCACATATCAATAATGTGCTGCTTTCATTGAACCCGCCTCGCATCATCTTATACTACAGCGGCTGAGATGCGTCGATGCTCTGCTAGAAAACATCGTCAACCGTTCGTTGCTGTTAGTAGTATGGGGTCCCAATACTAATGTACTCCGTGTTGTAGTCGCAGCATCCAGCAGAAGTAATCATCACATCATCAGGAAACCCCTGTCACTCTCCATCAATTTTGCACTACAAACCTCGAAGCACTCACTATGCACTGGATCTGTTGGTACTTGCCTTTCGCTGAGGCGGCGGTGATGTTTGCATTTGCTGTTAGAGATACATGTGACGTTACCCAGTTGTGTAAATGTACAGAGACTCACTTGCATATTGGTTCAGGGTGGAAACATTACAAAACAGGTGAAAATGCCAAGGATTGAGAGAAAAATCATTATGTCAACATGGTTTTCTGCGAAAATAATTAGGCTGATACATGTAACGCTCTGGATGGATTAAAATCAAGTGTCTAGATCGAAGATGCAGTGACATAAGAGAAAATTGAAATTTGTGTCAGCCTAAGCTTGACGAAAAACTCTAACCAAGTCGAACTTCATGACTGCAGGCAGAAAAAGAGACAAGCTTAAATAGTGGTGTTAGAATTGAGTTAGTGATTGATGGTGATGCACTTGAAATTGTTGAAGAATTTGTGTTCCATTTAATGTGACAATGGCGCTTAGTATTTAATTGAAATACACAAATTCTGAAACTTTGGTCTGGACACTATAATCGCGTGGAATACAATCTATATATATAAAAATGCAGTGGCATACATGGGACCGCGCATAACTTGCGAACGGATGGTCCGATTCGAGTCGTCTGAGTTTGGTTCTGTTAGTTTTCACCCAAGGAAGGCTTATGAGGCAAAAAACATGAACAAGTTGAGAGTTTTCGAAAATCGGGTTTTCATACATTTTGAACGGGGACTTGGACTTTGCTAGGCACTTGAAACGTCAAAAAACGCAGTAGGCAAGACAAAGTTTGCCGGGTACAGCTAGTTTTATCGAAAACTAGTTGTGCCTGGCAAACTTTGTCTTGCCTACCGTCGTGCGGGGCTTCTTTTTACACTTTTTCATGGTTTTTCAACTTTATGACATTATAACTCCCAAAGTAGTGAATGGATTATCACAATTTTTACACATATTAATCGTGAGTATGTATGTAGGATGTATGCAAAATTTGAACTAAATTTATCAATAAACAAAAAAGTTGTCCATACACCAATCGGACACATCTCATATAGAACCGGATGGGGGTTACTTTGGACATTTTTATCTATAACAAAATTGCATTTCAAATTCCAGGGTTATTTTGAAAACTACTTTGTACCAATACTGTAGTATACTATATCATACATGATTTCAATAAATATATGCGTTTTAAGATGGTTCTGTGCTACCTTTGGTATTATGAGCAGCGTGATATTGCTATGTAGATAGCCTGAAAAAAGAGACCACCAATCCTCTATTTAGGTGAAACGGTCATTTATAATGTATAATGATATAAATATTCGATTGTAAATGCTACGTTGATACATTTTGAATGAATTGATCAACCCTTTGAAATTTATGAACTGTAGAAACAATGCTTACAGACCAAATGTTCTGATACCTTATGTATATTTTATTGGTTTATTCGATGTTTTTTCGCGTCCTGACAAGCAATAAACGGTCTGTTTGAAAAATAATTTCAACCAAATGAAGGGAAAACTATTGCTTCATAATAGTCCCAAAGACATCAAACAGATTTGAACCATATTTTGAATTCAAAAAATCCATATTCAAAAGTGTCCAAAGTAGCCCCGCACGACGGTACTGAGTTTTTGACGTTTCAAGTTTCTAGCCAAGCCCAAGTCCCCGTTCAAAATGCATGAAAAATCAATTTTCAAAAACTTGTTTACCTCATAAACCTTCCTTGGGTGATAACTAACACAATACACCTCAGACGACACAAATTGGACCATCCGTTCGCAAGTTATGTGCAGTCCCACGTATGCCACTGCATTTTTATATATATAGATAAATATTCCGAATATTTTTGATCAAAATATTTCTCTTCAAACATAGCGAGGAGCATTCGTTAGGTTGTTTAATATGGTTGCGTTTCTGAACACGATTAGATATTTGTGGTATGTTAAAACAAAACATTAAATATTTATTTGCATAAAAAGAATCGACAATAATTGAGCTTTGTTATAAATCTAACCCTTGACAAAGTTTGATTTATACTATTTGTACTGATTTATACTATTATTTATAACATTATTATCTTGTACGATTATAAACACGATTACCTGTATTGACGCTACTAGCAGAAAGCAGTCTCAACCAACGTACGAGAGCGAATCATATGGCAATGTAACTAAACCTAGACATACAATATAACCGACAATGAATACTGTATACAGAAAATCAAGACGAAGATTTGAACTCGCTTTACGTAGAGTCAGTATGTCAACAATAACAAAGTCGTAATCATCAATCAGCGTTATCGCACATACGGCAGTGACAGACAGATAAATGCAGCCAAAACCTAATCGCGGACGAATACGTCAGCCACCGAATATACAACTCAAATAGACAGTAGGTAGTCTATAACAGTTCCGTCACGACCGACCGGTGCCCAAAACATGTGAAATTTAGTGAAGAAACAAAATGCAAACGACTCGGCTTCACCGACCAAGGCGCGAGGCAAATGGAAGACCCCTTGCCTAGATGTGTTATCGGTGTTTATTGTTTATGTTTACAATTTTCGATTGCGATCGTTCGACTAGGCGATGGGAAGATGCGATAGTTGATGAGATGCAAGCTGCGTTTTGAAAAACCGTTATTGAAAATCTGGGGCACTGGTTTATTTCAAGCTAGTGTTGCAGGGTAAATTAACTAATTACGAAGCTAGAGTCTGTATAGTTAGTTGATTATAGGGGCCACCCTGAAGGGGCTAAGCCGCAAGATTGATTGCAATGCTAACCACAACCTATGATTGGGGCATTGACAGCTTCTAGAAACAATCGTTATAGCTATACGATAACCTCAGGGTTCATCTTTCGTTCTACTGATTGTGATACTATACATAGTTTGTTTTATTATGATTTGCGAAAAAGAAAAATTACAGCGTGGGTTGTGTGATTTCGCTGGAACCAAGTGATGTGCATTCGAAGCTTGGATGCATGTATTGCAGGAATTGTGAAACTCTCGGATACATGCTGTATGAGTTCATGTAGAACGTTTTTGAAAAAGTCCTACAGGAATGGCAGCAAGAATTTCTGGAGGAATACCAGCAGAAGTTTCTGAAAGAATCCAAAGAAAAGCTTCTGAAGGAATCATAGGAGAAATGCCTGGAAAAACCATATAGGGAAACATCTGAACGGTTCGTTATAGAATTCCCGGAAGAATTCATGGAAGAATGTCCGGCGGAGTTCTTGGAGAAACACCTGCAAAAGTACCTACAAGAAAGAAAGCATACACTCCCGATCAAAAGTTTGGGGTCACCCCCTCAAAAACATGTCATTTTTTTAGGCCAATATCTTCGCTAATTTGCGTCCGATTCCAAAACCCTAGGTTTCATTCGAAAGATAATAAGTCAAAGAAACTTTGAACATGATTTAAAAGAAACTTTTTCAAACAAATTTGTATGTAAACTTAACCCAAAGTTGCCAAATTTTCTAAAAAATGAATATAAACTTACGGCAGTGTCGCTGGAAATTGCGTTGACCAAATTTTAAGATGAGAGTGGTAATATAACCCATTTTCTATTAGCTTTCAACTGCTTTTTACAGAACTTAGCTAAAAAATCTAGAAAAAAGTTATTAAGTAAATTAATCCTTGATGTCATCGACCAAAAGTTTGGGGTCACCCCTCAAAATGATGTATCGGCCAAAAGTTTGGGGTCACTATCGTAAAACATGGAAAAGTGATTTGTTGATATCTTTGTCATTTTTCATTCCATTTTAATCCTTTTTGGCTTATTTGAAACAAAGTGAATGATACCTTACTGCATAGACATTGAACCACACATATTTGTTGAAATTTACATACTAAAACTTAACGTAAAGTTGACTCATTTTTTGAAGTGTGGTGAAATGTGTTAACTTTACATAACATTTTTATATACAAAAATCATTAAACACGTTAAGTTAAAAACATCAAACGTAAATTTAGTTAATTATCTTTGAAATGAGCCAAAAGGAATTAAAATTGAACTATAGATGACAAAGATATCACCAAATCACTATTCCATGTTTTACGAAAGTAACCCCAAACTTTTGGCTGATACATCATATTGAGGGGTGACCCCAAACTTTTGGTCGATGACATGAAGAGTTAATTTACTCAATAACATTTTTTCCAGATTTTTTAGCTAAGTTCTGTAAAAAGCAGTTGAAAGCTAATAGAAAATGGGTCATATTACCGCTCTCATCCTCAAATTTGGTCGACCCAATCTCCAGCGACACTGCCGTAAGTTTATATTCATTTTTTAGAAAATTTGGCAACTTTCGGTTAAGTTTACATACAAAATTGTTTGAAAAAGTTTCTTTTAAATCATGTTCAAAGTTTCTTTGACTTATTATCTTTTGAATGAAACCTAGGGTTTTGAAATCGGACGCAAATTGGTGGAGATATGGGCCTAAAAAAATGACATGTTTTTAGGGGGTGACCTCAAACTTTTGATCGGGAGTGTATATTCTTGATGGTATTGCAGCAATAATATCTGGATGAATCCCACCACGAATTTCCTAAGGGTTTCTATTAGATAAATCCCTAGAAGAATACCGACAGCAATTCCTGAAGCAATCCAAGTAGGTAATCTACAACATAAATCTCGAAATAAATTTCTGGAACAATCCCAAGAAATAAACCTGGAGGAATCCCAGAGATGCCGGTATGAAGAAGTAAATTGGTAGACTTGTAATCACAACAACAGGCAACGTTCATTGTTTGTTCTGTTCCAGAGGAAACTAAGCAGAATAGTCTTTAAGCCCATGTAGCTGAGGATGGTGGGTTCGATTCCCGGTTGTTCCGGAAACGTTTCGTAATGGAAATTTTCTTTCCTTGTGTATAAAATTTCTTCATGAGTACCACACGATATGCATATGCAAAATAGGCAGTGGGTGATCTCAGTTGATAATTGAGAAAGTTCTCATGAAACACTGAGGAGCAGACTCTGTCACAACTGGAACGATACGTCAAGAGGAGAGAGTGCGAGAATCTTTCATCAATTTTAATCGATATTGGTTTTAAACTTTGACTTGGGTTGGGCACTAAAACTGCATAAATGTGTTAGTTTGCCCAAAAAATTAAATACAGCTATTTAATCTTGTCCGAAGTTTCGGTCTCCTTTAGGACCTTCCTCAGGGACTTAATTATTGTCAGTTTTTTGTCCAGTGTTGTTTTACCGAACAATGATTGTCGAACGGTTGGAGTTTCCCCGCACAGCAGTTAACGATTCCCGAGCAGGAGAAAATAGCTGAACAATACCAAACTCAGGTATGGAAAACCGAATACCTACAACCTGAATAAGGTATTAAGTAGCCCTGCATAAGAGGTAAAATACCTAAAATAATAACTTGTGTGTATTTTGTGCATAACGCGTGAATAATGACATCAGGTATGGCAATACCTAAATAATAATCGGCGATTTTTCCATACAAATGGTTATTTTCCCATACTTGAATAATACCTCAAGCAGTCCTCAAAACCAAATCAATAACTCGTTGAGGTATTGTATTAATACCTACAAAATACCAAAATAAGTTATTTTCAATACCTGGACAACCGACCAATACCTTATCTTGGTATGATACCTGACTTTGGTATGCTCCAGTTATGTGGCAGTTATTCATTCTTGCTCGGGTTGGGATTCGGTAACTGTGGAAAAACATAAACATAAAATACATATTTCAATTTCAATGATATTTTGGTTATTTTGGAGGAATATAAATGGTATTTTTGAAAAATAGAACAATGACTTGTTCCTTTACATTCATGCATTAAAAGTTTATCATAAACATCAACGTTTTCGGCAAAAGCAGGGGTATCCATTTCGCCCCGGGTGTCCATTATACCCCGATCTCCCCTACAAATATTAGAATTTGCCCAATTGGTTCATACCATTGGTTCAACCCATGGGAGACAAATTTGCAGAGTATCAGGAACATCTGAGTTCATATATAATATGATGTGGCTAAGGCCTCCAAATCTACAGTCGTAACAAACATTCGTAAACATTCTAAATATAGTATAATGTATTTAGTAGATGATTTATGAAATATAATTTTACTGATCTTCTATGTCTATTTAATTGCACTAAACAAAGTTTGAAATGTGCGCGATGCTTCATTACGACTGTAGATCTATAGGTCTTAACCACATAATGTTATAGGAGACTAGTGGATCATTCCACCTGCCAAAGATGGCTCCAAGATCCACACCTTACCCTGTCCTACTAACAAATACTCCTTCCCGAGACAACTGTGAGGATGATGTGGATTCCACGGTTTCTAGTAACCACACTTGCCGAACTAACATTCCTTCCCTTTCCCTGATGACCGTAAGGACGTGGCCAGCGCCGTGATTGACTTTTTAATATTGAACTCTCGAATTGTGCACATTGAGAGTGTGTAGCTAGTCCCAAGCACTGTGCAACTTAGATGTTCTTGTCAATCACGGAGTAGCAACTACGATGTGTGCGGTAGTCTTTGATTTGCCTTGCTTTACATTCATTATTGAAATATCAAGATTTGTTATTTTCTAGATGTTATTGATACAATATTATGGTATTCATTTTTGTTATTTTGCCTCATAATTAAGGTATGATAGTTTTTAAGATTATTACTTTGAAAAACTACGGAAAACCTAACACCTTAGGAGGGTTAACGAAAGTCTTGTTGTTTCTTGGTATAAACCGTAAAACTTAGGTCAACTCCCTCCCTCCTTCTAGAGTGTTATGTAATTAAGAAACGGTGCCTAATGACAACAGAGATGATGTAATTAAAACAATCAAAGAATCAGTTTAATCGTGGGCTTGGCTTGCCTCTCCATTTCTGCACGAGCAAACGCCGACCGGTTCCAAAGTTCACCCAGTCATCACCACAATTACCATCCCCCCGCATCTTTGTTGGGCTTCTATTGCTAATTGATCGCTCATCGAGTGCTAAAATTCTCG
This sequence comes from Aedes albopictus, assembly GCF_035046485.1. NCBI lineage: Eukaryota > Metazoa > Arthropoda > Insecta > Diptera > Culicidae > Aedes > Aedes albopictus. The sequence goes on from NC_085137.1 coordinate 384,795,854, forward strand.
TCTAACGAAAACCGCAAACACGTAGGTATAGATTATCCTAATCATTGTGGTGGTGGTACAACAATCGGTGTGATTCGCCACACTTTGATGATGAAATTTATGGAAGCTGCTCATTCAATACTTAAAGTTGAATTTCCATAAATTACGACTCGAAGAAATTTCTTAAATATTCCACACAAACAGCCGTTTAAGGTTCAAAGTTTCACTTCAAACACGCGCGTCAGTCTCCGCCGGCTGCTCAAAAGGTTTGGGAATTGGCGAACGTGATCTGAGACATGCTGCCTGCGCTGCTATAGCTAGAGCTTTGTCATTGTTTCATCGGAAGTCTAATGACAAATGCTTAGATTACGTGCGGTTGTGCATGGGTGAACTTTTGCGTTTTTTTGATGGGCGCATAGAAAACCGCAACCGGTCTCGTCAATCGCTTCACACACACAGTGGGTTCCCCGAGCGAAGTATGATAACAAAAGATTTTTTTCTGGTAGACCGTTTCATAACGCGATTGTTTCAGGATTATAAATATTCAAAATTATAAAAATTCTAGTGATTTAAATGTTGGAATTAGGATCGACTGTAAAATCAACTGTTTTTGGGTGGCTTTTCAGTCTAGCAATTAACCAAGACAAGTACTATTTGTTAAATTCCGACGTTTTGGCCATTGGACTCGGCCTTATTCAGGGGATATGTTAATTTATTTTTAAGACATGACATTATATATTTGAATTTACCGAAATTCAAATCAAGTAGTACTAAAACTGTGATTGAAATGTCAGTATGAATAGTATTGCGATTATGACACTTGACAATCTAAATGACAAATCGCAATAAAAAAAAATAAAAAAAACCCTATATAGGTATAGAGTATCTTCGTGTCTGACCTACGATTTGGCCAACAAGAAAAAGAAGCAAAAGAAGTAACATAAGAAAAGGAAGAAGAAGAATGAGAGGAATAAGAAGGATAGGAAGAATAAGAAAAAGGAGAGGAAGAAAAAGAAGAATGAGAGGAAAAAACAAGGAGAGGAAGAAGAAGAATATGATGATGAAGAAGAAGAATGATAAGAGGAAGCATTTGCTGACAGGGATGTGATTAATGAGCGTGTGAGCAGTTAGTCTCGTTAGAATCTTTGTTTGAAGTGCACGTTTCGATTTCTAAACCTTTGTAATTAAAACTTGAAAATCAAATTATAACTGAATCTTATAACATAGTACTCGAAATTTGTTTCCTAATGAGAATAAGTTACCAACAGGTATCACGAAACAGATAGAAAAATGGCGATAATAAATTGAACGTAACATTAGAATCTTAGATTTACATGCGTGTGGAGTCCTCATCCAAAAGACATTGATTGATTGATTGATTTGTCTTTATTAAAGAGACTTTCAGTCCTTGGCACATTCAAAAGACATGCGAAGGCACTAGTGAGCATTATTTCGATTTCCAGAGTGTCAAATCAGTCTCCATATTAGTTTTATTACCTTGTCGGGTTATCGACTAGTATTCTCATCTTAATTTCAAGTAATTATATGTCTAGGCACGAGTTATATAATACAGCAGGGATGTTAGAGATAAATACCCAGCGTGAAAAACTTATCTCCATGTTATTGCATTTCTAATGGACTATCTGTTTACTCACTCTTATATTATTGCGGTGCGGTGGTTCACCTCACAGCAGTACATATTTTTCTGCAAAAGAATGTAATTAGTTTTCAATCTCGTCATCTTGTAGCATTTAACGCCTCCATTTACAGAACAACGCTGCTAAGCCAAGAAGTGACAAACAAATCTATCGACCTTCCATAAGTCAAGCAAACTTACCAACTTTTACTTCTTATGCTTTTCCTACAACAAGCTTTGCCTTCGCAGTTTAGTCACCATCATATCGCAGAAGAGTATTTCCCCATGACGTCTATCGCATGTCTGCTTTAGGGTCGCATTTTCATTGAACGCCGGCTGCTAGAAACTTGCCAATCCACTAGTCAGCAATGGCCACCCTCATCCCATCAGACCAGATTTGCGGGGGCTTTTCTCCCGGCTAGTAAAATTTGGGCTTTTCTAATTTTAGCTCCCCACCACTATGTAGTTTGCAGAAAAGTTGCACGCGTGTACCAAACAACACACCAACTGGGGTCGACCGGCTGGTTTTGTTATTGCGAGGATCTTTTCTCGGGCTTTTGAATATATACAGACGAGGCCTGTATGCGATGGAAAAGTTTTGTGTAATTTTAGCAGTAACGACTTTATAAAGTACGAACAGGGAACTTTTATTGTGATGTTATTGATTTTTATATATAAAGCTATATATATATATATAGCTTTAGAGGTTCCTCCAGTGCTTTTTTTTCACAGTTTCCTTCGGGAATTTCTCCAGAGATCCTTTAATGTGTTTCTGCAGGTATTCCTTCAGAGAATTCTTCAGGAATTTATTCATATATTCCTTCCAGAATTCCACTAGGGATTGCTCCAATAATTCCATCTGAAATTATTCGAAGAATTTCTGCAGGAATGTCTTCCAAATTTTTTTTTCATAAATTAATCCAGGAAATATTTTAAAATTTTGTACAAAAAATCCTTCAATAATTAGTCCAAAAATTTGGATTTCTTTAGATTTTTTTTTATCCAGGAGTTCCTACAGATTTTTTTTCGTGAATTCGCTAAGAAAGCTATTCTGAGATTCATTAAGGAATCCCTCATACAATTGCTTCTTGGATTCCTCATGGGGTTTCTTCAGGAACTCCTCCAAGAATTTCTCCAAAGATTCACGCAGGAATTCCTTCTGCAATTCTTTCAGGGGCAACATCCGGATTTAAAAAAAAAAATGCCTCCAAGAATTCTTCTTGGGATTCCTTCGGGAATTCCCCCTGGAATTAATACAAGACTTCCTCCAGAAATTGTTTAGAGATTCCCTTAGGAATTCCTCTTGGGATTACTTCCCAGATTTCTCCTTGGGTTTCTTCAGGAACTCCTCCAGGGATTCCTTCAGGATCTGCTACAGGGATTCCTCCAAGAGTTCTTGTACGTACTCTTTTTAGCATTCCTTCAGGATTTTCTCAGTATTTTCAATGATTTCTTCAGTACTTCCCAGGTATTTCTTCAGAAAGCCAGAAATTGTTGCTAGAATTTCTTTAGGAATTCTTCCTGGGATTCCTCTGGGAATTCCTGAAGGGATTCCCTTTAAAAGTTTCTGCAGGGATTCGTCCAGGAATTCCTCTAGGATTTCTTCCAGAGATTTCTCCGGTTTCTCCTCTAGATATTCCTTCAGGAATTCATACAGGCATGTCTCCAGGGGTTCTTTCAGGTATACCTTCAGAAATGCTACTGCGGAATCCACTAGGGATTGCTATAGGAATTCCTCCAGGAATTCCTTTAGGGATAGCTCCAGGCATTCATCCAGGAGTTCCTCCAGGGATTTCTGTAGGGATTTCTCCAGGCATTCTTCCGGGATTTCATTTAGGTACTCCTCCAGGAATACTTTTAAGAACTCCACCAGGAATTCCTTCAGAAATTACTATAGCAATTTCTCCAGGAAATTCTCCAGGAAATCTTCCAGGGATTCCTTTAAAAAATCCCCCAGGAATACCTCCCGGAATTTATCCAAGGATCATTCAAAGAATTCCTCCAGGGATTCCTGCAAGCATTCTTCCTAAAAATTTTCTAGGAATTCCTTCAAGAATTTCTTCAGAAATCCTCCAGGAAATCCCCCAGGGATTCTTTCGGAAATTCCGCCAGTATACAACTTTTGTGCTGATAATGAAGTTTAGCGGATTAGGAGAAGCGTGTGACTATTTACGTTGGTCGGTCTCGGTAGGGTGATGGAGACATGTGTGTGGATTCCGGGATCAGAATCCTTATTTCCTTATAACTAGTGGATCATATCACCTACCAGAGGTGGCTCCTTGATCCACACCTTACCCTACCCTAATAACCACCACTCCTTCTCGTGACAACTGTGAGGATGCTGTGGATTCCACGGTTTCTATATAGTAGCAACGACTGTAGAACTAACATTCCTTCCCTTTCCTGATGATCGTAAGGACGTGGCCAGCGCCGTTGCGTTATTGACTTTAAATAGCTGAACTCTCGGAGTGTGCACATTGAGAATGGTTAGTTAGTCCCAAGCTTTCACATTCATTGGTTCTCTGTGCAACTTTGATTGTTCTGGTCAATCACGGAGTAGCAACTACGATGTGTACGGTTATCTTTGCTTTGCTTTGTGATCTCAAGAACGGTTTGAATGACATAGGACAACCCAACAGATCTGATACTGTTTATTGAACTTACAGAAATTGAACTGGATATGATAGATTACAAATCGTAGCTTTGTATAATGAAAGAAGTAATATTTACACCTCGAGCAGAAGAAAATATCTACAACATAATAGAATATCTTGTACCGACTTTTCGAACCCTCTAAGCAGAATACCCTCTTCGAATGAGTGTAATCAGTTTCGTACCTTTTAATTCCGCCCTATGTTGCTTATCCTTTGACAGATACGCGTATTTCGACTACCACTGTGAATAACTGACACTGAGGAAGATTACAAGTGGTAGTCGAAATACGCGTATCTGTCAAAGGATAAGTAACATAGGGCGGAATTAAAAGGTACGAAACTGATTACACTCATTCGAATAATAGAATATGTTATTTTGGCATAATAACTGTATGATGGAATTAAGTAATTTTCGTGTTATTAGCATATCTTATTATGTTATAAACTTGTCTGTCATAAGCGGCAAAATAACAAAAATCATAACAAGTAAATGTTCCTAGAAGACCAACTTTACAACATGTTTTGTTGGATTCAATAACATTTTAATAACAATGAATCTTGTAGTGAATTTTAAAACTTGTTATTGTTGTGTTATAGTTCGTCATAATTTTGTACATTTTTAATAATAAGAAAACTTGGTCTACAGCAAAGTATATTATCGAAATGTTATTGAGTGGATGAATCTCAGTAACTTGATCATAACAAAATAAGATTGCCCAACAAAACATGTTATAAAAAAGTAATACTTTGATAAGTTAACAAATTATGATATAAAAACAAGCTATGTGATTCTGTTGTTATGAATTTGATATTCTGCTCTGCTCGGGACCAGTAGACTTTAGGATTTAAACTCAAGAACAGTTTGGATGGCCTAGGACATCCCGACTGATCAGATATTGTCTATTGAACTTTCAGAAGACTTACTGGGCATGATAGATTACAAATCGTAGTTTTGTATAAAGAAAGATGTTATCTCGAATGATTTGTTCTGCCTTGCAGTCTTAATTGGCTTACGAATTTATTTTCTTAGCTCCAACGTTTCGATCCCAATTTGGATCTTCATCAGGGATAAAGAATTATTCGTAGCTGTCCAAAAACATTCAGCCTGTAGTGTTGTCTTAGTTTTGTCTTTGGAAAGAAAATAAATTCGTAGGCCAATTATTAAGACTGCACGCCAGAACAAATTATTCGAAATAATCTTCACAATCGAAAATCGCAAGAAAGATGTTATCGTTACACTCGTAGACTATAGGATCTAAACTCATTAGTAGTGTGGATGACTTAGGATATCTAGAAAAAGTATTCTGTAGCATATTCTACCCTTTTTATGCTGTTGAGCACCACCAAAACTACCGAAATATGCAGAAAAAACTCTATAATAACGCTTGGAAAAATTCCGGCTTCAAAGGGTTTTAAACGAAAATTGAGCCAAACTATGAACAATTTTGAGGACTTTTTTGTTTTTGAAAAAAAAAAATCCTTGAAACTATCCAGAAGATTTTTAGGGAAATCTCTGAGACATTTGGAATAGTTGGCGAAACTTCCAGTGGACTTGATGATGAGTTTTCTGAAGAATGTTTGAAATTTGGAGGTAAATTAGATAAAAAAGATAAGGCAAGATGAGAGAAGTAATATTTGGTTTCAGATGATAATTTAAGAGACATTGTCTGACAAAAAAAAAATCTGCTTTTGAACTGCGCAGCTCTAAATTTCAGCTTTTCGGATTACTGCAGACTAGAATCTATTATTTCCGTAGTTTTTACCCTCCCCCTTCTGGAAGAAAGGAGGGGCATTAAGTTAATTTTGAAAAGCTTTAAAAATTTCGAGATTTTTCGATCGAGTTTTTGGCTAAATATATAAAAAAAGGAAAGGTGTACCACGGAGCATTAGGAGTTGTGCATCTACCATCAAAATTTCACAATCATGATCTATCAAGCCATTCTCCGAAAAACGGTGCTTTTGCGAAATTATGGCGTTATGGCGCCATCGAGGAAGTTTTTTCTACAATGACGCGCTTAGATTCTATTTGGATAAAAGGAAGATCACATTGTATTGGGAATTTGACTTATTTTGCTCTATATGGGTAAAAACGTCGAACAGGTATAACTTTATTAACCGTTATGTGTCCGACAAACTTTTTGCTTTTTTCTACACCGTGCTTTTTAAATGGGCGATGGGTACCCGGGTACCTGTTGGCCACATAAGGGTTTGTGAGAAAATTTTGCCTTTTATAACGTCTTCTTCTTCTTCTTCTTCTTGGCGTAACGTCCTCACTGGGACAAAGCCTGCTTCTCAGCTTAGTGTTCTATGAGCACTTCCACAGTTATTAACTGAGAGCTTCCTCTGCCAATGACCATTTTGCATGCGTATATCGTGTGGCAGGCACGAACGTCTAATCAGTTATCAAAATTTCATTAAATTTGGTTGACTGGTTTCGGAGATATGACAGTTCAAAAATTGGTGTCCGACCATTTGGCTGAATTCCGTTTGGCCGAATGTCGTTTGGTCGAAGGCTGCTTGGCCGAATTATTATCGAAGGAATTCAGAGGTGATGACAAACTCCGGGTAACATTCTAGTTGCCAATGTTATCATCAGAAGTATTTCCTTCTTTTAATCATAAGCGACTATTTCTAGTTTTACTGTTGAGGGAATCAGTTGGCGTTGAAACTTTGATTATTTTGTCAAAGATTTTTCCTTCTGACCATCATTCTACAATGGTAGGGTAGAAAGTGAATGCAGCGCGAAAAGCAACCAATTCGATATAGAAAAATAATAGAATACATTTAGGCGCTATACAAAAGTGGATGGGCACCTGCCAATTGGGATCGCGCACGTAGTGCCTTAGAGGACAAAGGAGCTGCAAATTATGTTAAGTGGTTAGGAATTTAAAAAAATGGTCAAATGGCGTTCGGCTATCCGGCATTCGGCCAAAAGCCATTTGGCCAAATGATCCGGAACCAAAAAAGATGCCTATCCCAAACTGTTTAACCACCCCCTGTATCAATGCATCGGGTACATTTTAAACTTGGTACATATATGCATTTTGGTAGTTAAGGAAGATCAGTTGAATCATGTAATAGTATATATGTACAGGGTGTTAGGTTCGTGAGTGCAAACTTTTCAAAGGGTGATAGAGGACCATAAATGGTGAAAAATATTCAGAGCCGTAGCGTGGTCCCATGGCGCCCTTGGCAGGCATCCCCACGGTAATTGAACATTGTTAGTTTGCAAAAAAAAAACGTGGTCATTTATTTTCTCTTTTCAAAGTTTCTTTAGTTGGATTTTTGTGTTTCGTTTATACCTTTAGGGTATTTTCGACTTAATGGAAGTTCTAACATCCTCAAATAATCTTTTTTAGAAATTTTCTATGATTAATTCAATTGGTTTTACACACCAGAATTTTCCATTAACTTTAGGAAAGGTTTCTTCTTAAGTTTAATCAAAAATTTCCCAGATAATCTGTCAAAAAATGTACAGCAAATATAACACGAATCATGGCCATAAAGAAATACCTGAAATCCTGAAGAAATTTCTATATGAGTTTTTGCTGAAATCTCTGGAAAAAAAATCCTGCTGGAATCACTAAAGGAATTCCTGCAGGAATATCCGGAGGAATACTTGATGAGAACTCGGCAGACATTTCAGCAAGAATTTCCTATGATATTCATGGATAATTTTTTGTAGGATTTCCTAGAGCTGTTCCGAAGATATGCCTTAAGGACTACTTGTAAAAAATGTGGAGAACCATTGGAAGAGTTTCTGAATTCTCGAAGGAATCCCTGAAAAAGTTTCCCTAAAAGGTTTTATGAAGAAATTCCTGGAGGAATCCATAGAAGGATTGCAAAAGATACATTTGGAGAAGTTTGGAATAAAATAAATGGCAGATTTTCTCACGGAATACCTGGGAAAATTTCTGAAAGAATTTCAAATTTATGATTTTTTGGAAAAATCTATGGGGATGAAAAGTTTTCAAGAGGAGTTCTAGCAGAAATTCGTGGAGCAATCTCTAATGAACATGGAAAAATTTTGGAAGGCATAAATGGCAGATTTTCAAAGTGATACGAGGGATTTCTTCTTTCTAAAGAAATCTGTATCTATAATAATGTAAAGATGACTTCCTAAAAAAACCTGGAAGAATTGCTGAAGGAATTCTCAGAGGCATTTATGAAGAAATAGCTGGTAGAGTTTCTATGGGAATCCTTGGCAGATCATTAATCATAATCCGTAACTCTTACAGATATTTTTGCAGGAATCTTTAAAACTGAGGGAAATTTTGGAAAGTTTCTAAAAAAATCGTTGAAGATTTTCCAGGATGAACCCAGGAAAAAATAGTGAAATAAATATTGAGAAATAGAAATATCAACCCTTAAAAGAATTTTTGAAAGAATCTGTGGAAGAATTCCTAAAGGTATACTTGAAGAAGACAATTTCTGAAAAAAAAATGAATTTTGAATTTCTAAGGAAATCCTTTGAGAATCCAGGAGAAATTCTTTGAGTTGAGGGAACAGAAATAAAATCTCACTGATAGTTTTTTGGGCGAACACGACTAATAAGGTTTGTGCTAGATTTACAAGAGTTTTAAGCCCAAAGAATCATAAACAATTGTATGAACTGAAAGAGCATCATATGAATATTTTTCATTCGCAGTACGTTTCGTCAACGATGTAAAATGTTTGAATGAATGCGAAGAATGACTTTAGAAGTAACCTCAAGAATGTTTAGGAATCATTAGAATTAAACTTTTACTAGAATTTCGAAAAAATATTGAATTTGCTTTGTCATTGAAAAAAATAATATAAAATAGTTTCTCAACATCGTGATATTCCCAAAAATCTAAATTTTTTAGAAATTGGAAGAACATAAAAAAATATCAGTCTTAGATACTTTAAACGGTGAAATCTTGATAACGTCCTGTTATCCATCATCTTTGCTTTTAGCATCAGGACTTTTCGGCGCCCCTGTGAGGCTGACGCCCTTGGCGGGGCCAACCTGGCCAACCGCACGCTACGGCTCTGAAAATATTGTTCTACGCATATGGTCAAATCTCAACCGTTACGTAATTATTGAACTTTCTATGTTTTTGTTTATTATTGCATTAACTGGCTATAACATTAAAATGACCAAACTTATCGCAGTTTTTTCCCTTATTCGAAAGATTATTGAATTTTCTATCAAATGGCATTTTTGAATCGATTGTTTTAGTTAAATAACTAAGTTTTCTAGAGCAAATAGCTCTAGTTTTTTTTTTGTCAAATATCTTTAAAGAATGCGTAATGGTATTGTGTTGTTCTTTGCTGTGCATGCATCGCTCCTGTAAGGGGTGAATATGGCAGCATAATCGATCGCGGTCGCTATTGTTTCGAGTGAAAATCAAAACAATAGATGCGCGGGTGCTTAGTATTCAGTATTGTGTTGTTCTTTGCTGTGCATGCATCACTCCTGTAGGGGTGAGTATGGCAGCATAATCGATCGCGGTCGCTATTGTTTCGAGTGAAAATCAAAACAATAGATGCGCGGGTGCTTAGTATTCAGTATTGTGTTGTTCTTTGCTGTGCATGCATCGCTCCTGTAAGGGGTGAGTATGGCAGCATAATCGATTGCGTTCGCTATTGTCTCGAGTGAAAATCGAAACAATAGATGCGCGGGTGTTTAGTGTTCAGTATTGTGTTGTTCTTTGCTGAGTATTGTGTTGTTCTATACAGAGAAGAACATTAATCAAGACAACTAGATAATCGGCATTGAACCACAAAACCCCCACAACAATTGGTGAGATCTTTCCAATATTATTTATTTATAAATAATTCTACTTCAGTATATTTACTTAAAAAAAAAAAAAAAAAAAAAAAAAAGACGCGGACACCGTCTTCAGCCAGAGGCTGCACAGACTGAATGAAACTTAACACTAGACAAGGGACACACGGAGCATGCACCAGTGGATACGGAGAAGAAACTACTCTCACGAAAAGTTTCATCGCCCGGAGCGGGAATCGAACCCTCACCCCATAGCATGGTGCGATTAGAAGCTTGGTGACCCTAACCGCACGGCTACGAGGCTCCACATAACTGCATATAAGTTGAAAATTCGCTATTTTCAACATCCTTTCATCTATTGGAAGATGCTTCAGTTCTGGGCTCTTTCTAAGTTGATGAAGGGATTTATAAATGCTTGCAAGGACTTGGCCAGGTGTGTTGAGCTGAGTGTATCTATGACATTGTAGATAGTAGCGACATCAGCAATGTCAATGGAAATATTCAACTTTGCAGCTCCATCCAAGATTTGTGCAAGTATTCATGCTATGCTATGCTATGCTATGCTATGCTATATCTTTAAAGAATGCGTAATAAGTTAAAATTCTTTCCTTGGCAAAGTTGTGGACCCTGTCTATGACATTGTAGATAGTAGCGACATCAGCAATGTCAATGGAAATATTCAACTTTGCAGCTCCATCCAAGATTTGTGCAAGTATTCATGCTATGCTATGCTATGCTATGCTATGCTATATCTTTAAAGAATGCGTAATAAGTTAAAATTCTTTCCTTGGCAAAGTTGTGGACCCTGTTTCACTCTACAATTCGTTATTTAACACCAAAGACATTTAAATCAAAATTGCAAGAAAACGATAAGAGATATAAGTTTGGTGTCAAAGAACGAACTGTAGAGTGAAACAGGGGCCACAACTTTGCCAAAGAAAGAATTTCAAATTATGACGCATTTTTCAAAGATAATTGACAAAAACAATTGTAGAGGCACAACTTTGCCAAAGAAAGAATTTTAATTTATTACGCATTTTTTAAAGATAATTGACAAAAACCAATAGGACGCAATCAGTGAAGTACTAGATTGAAAGTAGTGAGCTGGATTTTTGTATGGTGAGATGATCAGTTCTCCATTTCTGCAATGAAATGGTGCAAACAGCGTGGTTTATATGATTTCTTGACTAATTTGATGCTGTTTGAGCAAAAGTTTGGATAATTGTGTTGTTGAAGTTGCAAGAAATAAATAATACAACAACACAGTTACCCAAACTTTTGCTCAAATAGCATCAAATTAGTCAAGAAATCATATAACCCACGCTGTTTGTATCATTTCATTACAGAAATGGAGAACTGATCATCTTACCATACAAAAATCCAGCTCACTACTTTCAATCTAGTACTTCACTGATTGCTTCCTATTAAAACACACTACTTTTGAGCTATTTGCTCTAGAAAACTTAGTTATTTACCTTAACCAATCGAATCAAAGATGCAATTTCATAGAAAATTCAACAATCTTTCGAATAAGGATGAAAAAACTGCGATAAGTTTGACCATTTTGAAGTTATAGCCAGTTAAGGCAATAACACAGCGCAACATTTTTTTGTCTTAAGAGCAGACTTATGTGTCTCTGACAGATTTTGGGCTGCTGAATCCGAATCCGGGCTCAGATTTGCTCTAGCACGTCACAATTTTTAGCTATACCTCAATTTATAGGGCAAAATATGCGATTTTGGGCTTTTTTGACTGCAAGCAATTAAGCATGGAAATATTTTTTTGAGCAATCAAAAGGTTAATTGGTCAATTAACATCTAAATTAACGACTCATGCAAAATATTTCGATTTACCTAATCAAATTTGTTAGATTTAAGCATTTCATGTTAGTATGAAAACTTGCATGCAACTTTTGGAGGGTGACTTGTATGGGAAATATCGTACCTAACATAAATCGCTTAAAACAATCAAAATCATCCAAACTATTCTGAAGATGAGATAAATATATGATTTAGTTTTGTAATAGTCTATCAACAATAGCGTACCCATATCAAAATTTGACTATTTCTGATTTCATACTTGTGAAAGCCATGAGAGACACAATTTTTAGAGCACCAGGGTCATCTGGAGTTACCTTTAATATGATGTGGTTAAGATCTTCAGACCTACACTCGTAATGAAGCATCGTCCACATTTTATACTTGGTATAATGCATTTTAGTAGACAGAGAAGGTCAGTTCAATCGTATGTCATATGTTTATCTGTTCTAGATCATTTAATCCATTCTGAAGTTGACAAATTTCCACAGCTTCAGGGATATGTGAGATTACTGCTTATGATATTATGTGATTAAGGTCTTAAGATCTACATTTGTAATAAAGCAATTGGGTACACTGCAAACTATACAATGTCATATGATTCAACTGATCTCATATGATTACCAAGACGCACAATACTAAGTTTATAATGTACCCGATACATTGTTCCTTGACTTCAGAGTGATTTGGAAGCCCCAAGGCATTGCCTCTCATACTTGACTAACATGTATGGATCTAATGAAAACAGTTCTGAAACGCAGTCCGAAATAACAGATTCTGGAGGTAAGACTTTTCATTTTTCGAGTTGTATGTTTTTCATACAAGTGTAGCCAGGTCCTACAGAGACATAAACAAACATGTTCGCGAACAAGGATCAAATAGATCCCTGTCACATGTGATATATAACTTGAGAAATGATTTGATGCTCCTTGTTAGTGACTGTCATAAATAGATTGCCTAAAAAACCGTGTCTGAGTTCCCATATCGCCCATAAACTCGTGTTTATTTGTCTGTTATATGGTTATATCGCCTCTCCTGTTCATGATTCCACTCGAATCGCACATCCAGTGCAGAACTTCTATGCGTCCCTGGTGACCATTATCAGTTGACACGATGAAAATTGCTCAGTTCAGCTTGTTTCGTTCTCTAATTAGTTGTTGTCACATTTCTGTTTCCATTTTAGGAGCTCCCCATTGGCTGGCACTCGGTTGCGGCCTACAACGGTGTGCTGATAATTTGCAACCTGTGGACGACCACATTCCAGGTGTGAACCGAGAACCATCCGCTATCCGTATAGCAAACAGTGCAGAGGACTAACAGGGTTCCACTCGGACGGATATTGCCTGGCCTGATGGAAGCATGGACAACGAGCAGCCCCACCAGGAGTTGGTAAAATGTGTCCTCGTCGGCGACACGGCCGTTGGCAAAACGCGGCTGATATGTGCACGGGCCTGCAACAAGCATGTTTCACTTTCGCAGTTACTTAACACGCATGTGCCAACCGTGTGGGCCATTGACCAATATCGGATATACAAAGATGTAAGTATACCTACCGGGGCAACCCGAGCTAACGATGCGATGGCGAGCGACGAACTGCAGCAAGTGCAAATCCCTGCAAACACCCTTTACCACCCAATCCACCCGCGGGGGACAGGAATGTGGAAAATTTATATTCTTCATCGAATATTAGTTTCGCCAGTCGTTTTCACAGCTTTTTCCACCGCTTCTTCATTGGTGGACTGACACAGCTGGCCCCACTACTGGTACATATCCTATCCATAGCACATTCCGTTATATTGCAGTGACGTCAGAAAAACCGCCGTCGCCGTCGGGCATCCGTGTCGGTTGGGCGCCAGGGCGCAGGGCTTCTTGATTGGTGTTGTTGTTTTGATCATTTTCACATCGTTTTTCCATCGACCGACCGACGGCTGCTGGTGCTGGCTGCTACACAGCACACGAGCGTGCGATTCATTCAAGAAAAATAAATTTCCAGGACTCTCCACTACCCTTCCCTGTCTGCTGTGTCTCCCTGCGTCTGCTTCTAGCCGTTAAATTTTGCTGTCTGTTTTTTTAGTATTTATTGTGACAGGATCTGCTCTCTTACTGAACGGTAAGTTAGGAATCTCTTGGGAGGACTGATGCTACCGAAGCTCTATTACGTTTTTCTTGCATAGATGGGAATGTAGGGATGATCAATTTTACTACATTAAAAGAATCTTAAGTTTTAATTTTAAAAAAGTGTGCCGGTTATCGCCAAACCGAACATTGTATTGTAACAGTACTATTTAGAACCATATTTTTACAATATAAATAATGGCACAAATAGCAATACAAAACAATACGATGTAACGTTGCAACCATACAGTAAACACGGTTTTTACAATAAATTATACAGGTTGTTAAGTATCGTAACAATACAAAAAACATATAGCCTTTCAGTTCACTTAGGTGAACGAGAAAGGCAAAACGATTTGTTTTCATACTAATATTTTTGCAAAACTATACATTTTCTTGTAAATGAACTGTTGTGAATTATGGGTTCAAATATACCGTACATTGTGTGGTTTATGTATGGTTTCATACATTAAAAAGTACAGCGATTGTATTGTTTTGAATTGTAATGTCAATACAAGCTGTACATTACATTGAATGGTTTGGGAATGGTTCTCTTTTGTTATGTTGTATTGTTTTACATTACATTTGAATGGCATTTGGAAGCCAGCATATCGAACATGGACATTAAATGAAATAGAGTTATCTTTGAGCGTTCGGACTAGAAACTATCAAGTTCAACATAATTGAACTGTACTTTGGAAATTTTCCGAAACGGCTTTGTTCCGTACGGAACGTGAGATTAGTCAACGAGCATCCTATTCAATCACCCAACGTAACCACCGCGACCCACGAATGCGAAACACTTACCGATTTGCCGCCCCCAACACGACCCACCCTTGCTACGCCTTTGATTACGTGAGTTCCGACAGCCACTGTGAGTACCAGCAGTGAGCGCAAGTGAGTGGTCCCGTCATCGTCGCCGTCTCCGAAGTGTGGTGACTAATGCAAAACTCACCACAGCAGCACCCCGAGAGTGACAGCCATCGAGAGAGTTCCACCCGCGTCTGGAACCAGCGTCGCGATATTGCGCGAACATTCTAGATTGCGGGTGCGCACATATAAATACCCGATAAGTTCGCCCGCATCTTCAGTTATGCACTTACCGCCGCGAAATATACTTCGACCAGTGAAACTGAACTAAGTACTAAGTAGTTAAGTAGTGTACGGTGCAGTGAAATAAAGTAGTGAATTAGTGAACCAGTGGTGTTGTGCCTTTCATTCCGAATTTCCGAACCGTGATACAGTCCACCCGACCCGACCGGAGTTGGCCACGGTTAACGCGCCAACATAGTGGTCCTAACGAACCGGATCCAGTGCCGCCCTCGCCGTAGGAAAGGATACAGCACCGTCACCGCCGCCCGACACGTTTCCGTGGCTCCGTTGCCAAAACGTGCACCGACCGAAGAGAAGAATATTCGCTACTATCGTCACCGCTTGTGAAGTGTTCCATACCGACCACCGATCGCCCGAAGAACACTCTGCACCCCCGTTCCGACCCGAAACGAATTCGTAGCGTGTTTTGTCCGAAAGAGTTTCACCATGTCGCAGGTACAGACGCCGATGACCAGATCAGTTACCAAGGCTGCAGCTGAAGCCGCGAAGCAGAAGCAGCAACTAATCGACAACGCAACCAGCTGGAAGATCAATGCCGATGCACAGACGATAAAGGAAGTATCGTCACTGTCCCGTCAGCGTGATCAGGTAAGCCTCAAGCTAGCACGAGTGCAAAGGGCACTTGCCACTGCCAAGCATGAGGTGAGCCTCCCGCAACTCAAGACATTCCTGAAGAAGGTGGATGACGCGTACGCCGAATTCAGTACAATTCATACGAAGCTGGTTGCCGTTATCCCGGATGAAGCTTTCCGACAGCAGGAGGAGATTTACATCACTTTCGAAGAACGATACGACTACGTCCGCACAGTCATCGAGGAGCTCATGTTAGCACACGAGACGAACACCACCAAGGCTCAAACTCTGCAACCGCAGGTGATCCTGCAGCAACAGCCATTGAAGGTCCCGATCCCCACTTTCGATGGATCGTACGCCAGCTGGCCAAAGTTTAAGGCTATATTACAGGACCTGATGGCTGGCTCGGGAGATTCCGACGCCATCAAGCTTTATCACCTTGATAAAGCGCTTGTTGGTGAAGCGGCTGGAGTTCTTGATGCCAAGGTGATGAGCGAAGGGAACTACCAGCAAGCATGGGCTATCCTCAGCGAAAGATACGAAAACAAAAGGATCATCATGGAGACCCACATCCGTGAACTGTTCGGCATCCAGAAAATGGCTTCTGGATCCTGCAAGGAGCTGCGACGACTTCACGACGAATGTGTCCGCCATGTCGAGAGCCTGAAGTACCTCGAGCAGGAGTTCCAGGGTATTTCTGACTTGTTCCTGGTCCACATTCTAGCTTCTGCGATGGATCAAGCGACAAGGATGGCTTGGGAGGCCACCCAAAAGAAAGGTGAGTTGCCTACGTACGCACAGACCATATCGTTCCTCCAGACAAGGTGCCAGATGTTGGAGAATTGCGAAATGGCTTTTCCGACCGCCACCACCGAACATGCATCGAAATCAAATTCAAGGAGAGAAATTTCTACGAACGCATCCGCCGTTAGAATCTACGCCTCTGCATCCGAGCCGAGGAAGGACATTTGCGACTTCTGCGAAGGTCTACATCGTAACTACCAGTGCAACGTGATTAGTGCCATGCCGTTCCACAAGAGGATCGAGAAAGTGCGAGCTTCTGGTGTTTGCTTCAACTGTCTCCGCAAGGGGCACAGCGTCAGAGATTGCTGATCAACAAAATCGTGCCAGAAATGCCAGAAGCGTCATCACACTCAACTCCACAACGAAGAGGTTGAACAAGTGTCAAGCTCCAGCGTCCCATTACCAGAAAAGGAGACTCGTCCTGCAATCGCTCAAAGTATCGAATCTACTGCAACATCCACCAGAGAATCATCGAACATTCCACTTTCTTGCAACTTTGTCGACTCTACGAAGACTGTATTCCTGCTAACAGCTGTTGTGAACGTATTGGACGCAAACAACCAACCACATCCCTGCCGCGTGCTGCTAGACAGTGGATCCCAAGTGAACTTTGTCACAGCCGATTTTGCGAGTCGTATTGGAAGTACGAAACACCGTGTCAACATCCCAATCAGAGGAATCAACGATGTACAGACCACTGCCTACGACAAGGTAGTGGTGAAATTCCGATCCCGTGTCTCCGACTACGAAGCGCAGGTGCAGTGCCTCGTAACACCAAGCGTAACGGGAGTCATCCCAGCATCAAGAATCGATGTTTCATCTTGGAGTATTCCCTTCGGAGTTCAACTCGCCGACCCCGAATTCTACAAACCGGAGAAGATCGACATGTTGCTTGGTGCCGAACTGTTTCTGAAATTACTACACCCAGGTTACATCAAACTTGATGACGATTTCCCCGAGTTACGTGAGACTACACTAGGATGGGTAGTAACCGGAGTACTCAAGGAACGACCTATCTCCAAGCGTGTTCACCATTCGCACATCGCATTGGTGGACCACAACGAGAAGATCACCCAGCGTTTTCGTAGCACCCAGGAGTCATCCGGCCCAAGTGCGACTTCCAGTAAACCACAGAATGGGAGATACCGCCGAGAAATGCGAGAGGATAATCCAAATCAATCAACGCGTCGTGCCGTGTACCGCCCTACAAGGTCGACTGCCAATGTTCCAGTGCTTTGCTGTAGTGCGTGGACAGTGCCAGATCAACAACGTCATTTCCAGTCCTCAGCTAGCGTTTCAACGATGGATGATCCAATCATGATGTATCAACGACTACAACTTTCACGTTCCCAGAGTAAGTTTAGGTGCAACCGGCCACCTGACCGCCTCCGAGTGCAGCAACCATTGATTCCGACCAAGATATCCAGAATCAGTCCTCACCTTTGCCTAAATAAGCCGAATGAATCGCTTCGAACTTTGTGGGACCCCAACACCAACGACATACGCAATAGAGTTTCAACATCGACCAATGGACGACTGAGGAATGAAAACTCATCGATCAGCTCAAGAGTATTCCGACCCAAAGCAGACAACATTCGCAACCGATGGACTTCAATCGTCTAAGACAAGTTAGTATATCCAACGATGAAACCAGTTGAACTTCGTGTCAACCGGGGGGAGTATGTTCCGTACGGAACGTGAGATTAGTCAACGAGCATCCTATTCAATCACCCAACGTAACCACCGCGACCCACGAATGCGAAACACTTACCGATTTGCCGCCCCCAACACGACCCACCCTTGCTACGCCTTTGATTACGTGAGTTCCGACAGCCACTGTGAGTACCAGCAGTGAGCGCAAGTGAGTGGTCCCGTCATCGTCGCCGTCTCCGAAGTGTGGTGACTAATGCAAAACACACCACAGCAGCACCCCGAGAGTGACAGCCATCGAGAGAGTTCCACCCGCGTCTGGAACCAGCGTCGCGATATTGCGCGAACATTCTAGATTGCGGGTGCGCACATATAAATACCCGATAAGTTCGCCCGCATCTTCAGTTATGTTTTTACCGCCGCGAAATATACTTCGACCAGTGAAAGTGAACTAAGTACTAAGTAGTTAAGTAGTGTACGGTGCAGTGAAATAAAGTAGTGAATTAGTGAACCAGTGGTGTTGTGCCTTTCATTCCGAATTTCCGAACCGTGATACAGTCCACCCGACCCGACCGGAGTTGGCCACGGTTAACGCGCCAACAGGCTTGAATAGCTCTTCAAATATAGAATCATCTACGTCAAAGTTTGGGTAATATCTGATTGCATTAGCAGTTGAAGCTTGGGCTCCCATGCCCCACCAGCCAGATAGCTGGGTTTAGCAAACTAACCCCCTTATTTGTGGCAACACTTTAAGCGGCACGATGGAACTTTGCCGAGCGCGCTAAGTGTTGTTAGGCCACTAATGTAGTTGCATAAAGTGGGTGATGAGGTACATAAGTAACATTACAGCGTGCTTAACCGTTATTGCAACATTTAAGGCACCCGTTCGAATTATGCTTGTAATCAAGCTTGGAATGCATAACAAACATTTACGTCGAGTTATAGAGGTAGTTAACTCCTGGTTAACTCAGAGGTCAATTATGAGAAAACTAACGAATCAAATATAAGCTGTGTTCCATGCAACCCGGAGAAGAAACTATTTTAGAAAGCCTTTCAGTGCCATATGCTAAAGATGGCTCTATATCAATGATAAATGCCATCAATCGCAATTTAAATGATTGGGGTTAAAGAGGGTAAGGGAACAAAATTCCCCCATTCCCCTATATAGAAATAAAAAAGGAGACATTCATGTCGAAGCTCCGGTATTGAGGAGCATTAATTAAGTACGTCACGCTAAAATTGGGAATTTTCAACCCCCCTCCTCCCCCCTTTGTACGGGGGTTTCCTATACTTAATACATTGGTTGTCACACTTCCACAAACCCCCCTCCCCATAAGAACGTGACGTACTTAATGGATGGCCCCTTAGGCACGAGGTACTTGAGTTGCTCCGTGTACATTTTGAACATCTCTAGTACGTTTGAACTTCGATCCGACAGCAGCAATCTTTAGCTTTCCATCTATTCTCCGACACGCAACACCAGCTGTACCAATAAATACAAATATAGCGATGAGAAAAATCGGTAACTTTTTTGAGCTTTGTTTTATGGTTTCAGGGAAGGGTGATGAGAAGTGCACTATAGTGGGAAAATAACGTGGTCCTTTTGGCAAGTTTTTTTTTCTGTGTAATTGTCAATATGTAGATTTAATCATAAACTAGCTGTACCCGGCAAACTTTGTCTTGCCTACTGCGTTTTTTGACGTTTCGAGTCCCTAGCCAAGCACCCAAGTCCCCGTTCAGAATGTATGAAAACCCGATTTTCAAAAACTCTCAATTTACCCATGTTTTAGGCTTCATAAACCTTCCTTGGGTGAAAACTAACAGAACAAAACTTAGACGACCCAAATCGGACCACCCGTTCGCAAGTTATGCGCGGTCCCACGTATGCCACTGCATTTTTATATATATAGATTGTACGCTTACGGAGTTTGTGTTTGAGCTACCATGGTGCATTTTCTATAATCTTTCTCTTGGTACCAACTGATTGCCCTGACGAAAGACGACCAATAAACCAGAACAAACCAGTACCTACCTGAGAAGTGCGGTAAGCTAGAAGCTGGAGTTCGTAACCGACGAGGGTACCGCCCATGGCTATTTTTAGAACTCAATCGAATTTTCATGTTTCCATTTTGGAGCACCTTCCATTCATTACTTTTACGATGCTCCTCTTCTCATTGACACCACCACCGCACGTTCCGCAGCCACCACCGCCTGTTCTTCATTCGGGCAAAAGTTTGCCGTCCTGGAACAGTTGGGTTGGTTACAACTAAGGATGGGTACCTGCAACAGTGCAGCCCTTTACGTACATCCTGCACCATTACCCACTCTCAAGTCAGCTGTGTGTGTGTGTGGATGGTTTGAGATTTCCTTCACGCTAAAACTGCTCAGCACTAAAATGTGTAAGACCTACTCATAAGTGCATAATTTCCAGACCACACAAAAATGTGTAGCAGTTACACATTCTCAAAAAACAGCTCGTATACTCTTTTAGATGCGAAATGTTGATTTTTTTTTGTTTTCCAAGGTCACTAGTAATCCTACCTAGATTGGCGTACAAAAATTTTTGCGATTTTAACAATTTTGCGGACACTGGAGCTGATTTTGTAAATGTGCAAGGGTTACACATTTTTGGTGTAGTCTGGAAATTATGCACTTTAGTGCTGAGCGGCGTTAGCGTGTTTTGTTTTTGGAACACCGAAAGGATGGAGCGAAGGTGTGTCAGTCAGATCATCTCTGTCTCTCCGAGCCGGGGAAGTAGTTAGCGGATTATCCTTCTGCAGATGCAGACGATGATGCACTCGGATAAGACAAAGGAGAAGAAATAACCATAAAGCAGTTGCATGAACTACGTCGACGACAGTGAATGACGTGTTAGGTATGTGATTCTTTGTGATTCGTTGCACTGCGTTGCTGATCTGACCTGAGAAGCATGGAATAAAGATGTTGAGATTTTGAAGCATCAGCAGACATCTATGCTTATTTATTTTCTAACCCATAGGGGGATAATCCGCTCAACAGACACCTGAACAGGGAGGTCCAGGTAGTGTGGGGTTAAGAAACGTCTTCTACAAAAAAGTAAAAGCCAGGACTATCATTTTCTCGACCCATCATTGCTTCTGAGAGGGGCTAGTACACATCGCACTCTCAAGAGTAGCTGCCTTGCCTGCAGCAACGAACATCGATGACTCGTTTTGGAGAGTCCATCACGGTAGCATGCTGGTTCTTAGCCAGTTTCCCGAGTGGTTCTCACCATTCGGCTTGTCCTCGGAAGGCGGGCAGGGTCAACCCCACGCCCGCGCCTAACTATTTTGCCAGACATTAAGCACTGCTGCCTACGTCCAACCAGATCTGACCTGCGGAGGGCAAGGGTATCACTACCCTTCAGGCCATATCAGCTACACCAGAAGGATTTGCTGACAGTGAAGTCTCCACCTGCCCCGGTCCTTAACGGGGACCCCTTTTCAACCGCGCTGGCTTGGATTCAACCCAGTAGATTGACGCCACAATAGCAGCGCTACCAGAATGTTCTCCTCGCGGCTACTTAATCTCTGTAAGGGTCGATTTCGATCGCAAGGCACCGATATGACCTACACACTTAATTCAGATTGCCGGAATATCAGCATTTTTTCAAACTTTTGCCGAGATTCGCACAGCCGAGCAATCAGCAAACAACTATTTTGCCGGGATCTCAGCAATTTTGACAGTTCATTTCTGATAGTCGGCAATCGTTTTGCTGAGAGTCAGCTAACAAACGTCACTTTTTGCTGAGATACTAGTTAAAGATTTTGCTGAGCGGACGGCTGTGCGCGATTTTGCCGAGCCCGCAAATCTGTTTTGAGTGTGTACGTAGCCGACTCCGTACCCGTTCAAAAAATGTCAGGAAACTCATACACAAGATTTGATGATAAAACTTTTTTATCGTAGTGATAGTATACCTAGTACCGTTTTAGAAAAATATGATACATCACACTTACATATACACTGAAACTAAAACGAGGGTAAAAACCCTTCAAATGTCATTTTTTGCCTAGACATTTGTTTAGCTGAGATAAATGAAAAATTGGTTTTCAATAGATTTTTACAATTTTGTGAGTATATTTCGAGGATATACCCCAAGGCATTTAGTTTATGACGTGCTAGCAAGATAATTGACCTTGAAAGTCTATTTATTTGTGAAATTCAGAGAAATATTATGAAAAAATGTTCCGATAAGGAGAAGCAATGATAAACAAATTTTTTCAAGAAAAATGATTTCTATAAACACTCAAACGTAATCTAGACTAGCAGTTTTGACAATATGGCACAGAATTATTGTTGAAAAAATATTCAAATTATTGTATAAAATGTCATGAAAAAATAAAGTATATTGGTTTTTGGTTGATTAAAACTTAAAATAGGATTGATAAAAGGTAAAATAAATAGATCTGTGTTGAAATAAAGACGTGCCCTAATGCCTGTGGAGTATACCTGTTTGATACTAGCATTACTAAATGAGTTAAAAGACTGCTAAGTGAAAGAACTGCAAGAAGTGTCAGAATTTTTGTACCCTGTTTATTTAAAATCAGATTATCATATAAAAATGCAAGATATGGTCAAACAATTGGCTTATTTCATTCAATCTGAAGAAATATATCATAAATGAGTCTTCATATTAAACCACATTCATTTTTAACAAGATTTATATGAAAAGAACGTCTAAATTATGAAACAAGTAGTTGATGCTAGAAATTTGAGTACTTTCCGTGCCATTTCTCGAAATGTGAGCCGTCCAATGTATGTTATTTCAGCCAGTATACAGTCTAGAAGATATTGGGAGCTATTAGAAGACGTAATAGTAGTAAACGCTGTGATTTATTCAAGTGAAACCATCATATTTCATCAAAACAATACTTAAATACGTGATTTTTTTGATGGCTTGCGTAATTTTTTTCTGTTAAAAACATTGTTTTTCGTTAATTTTCAACCTGCAATCGTCATGAAACGTTCATTAGATTCTTTTGAAACACTTCCGATAAAAATAACTACATCAAATCTCAATTTGGAAACATTTACAATATTATGACATATTTATATGAGATGCATGCAAAATTTATATGGCAACACTTCCAAAAACGATCTAATTCATGTTGATCTATAATGCAGGTCACAATACAAAATGATTATGTTGGATATATTTTGAAATTTGTTAGTTTTTTTTTATTATGGAGTTCCAAAAATTGTACAATTCGGCTAAACGCATGTCTAGGCAAAAATGACATTTGAAGGGCCCTCGTTTTTGTTTCAGTGTATATCTAAGGATGATGTATCACACTTTTATAAAACAGTCCTAGATATGCTATCACTACGATCAAAAAGTTTCATCATAAAATCTTTCGTATGAATTTCCTGACACTTTTTTGAAAAATTTTTGGCCTCAGCTAAACGAATGTCTATCACTGTATCGTCTGAGCTACACAGCAAATAATTTTGTAATTTCCAGGCGCGTAATTTCTGGCGATGTATCCATTTCCGAACGTAAGCTCACTCGGATACATCGTTTTCCAACAATTATCACACTCGCCATGTGCACCGTAGTTGGCACCGGAAAGTATCAACAAACCTATTCCAGCAGATACCTAGAAACTGTACATATTTATCACCCACCTTCTAACTCGGTGAAATAGCCGAGAGGTAAGGGATATGCCTCACAATCAACGGATCTGGGTACGAATCCATGCCAATATTTTACTTATATATGATTCATCTATCGTTCCGGTTCTAGCGATTGCTAGACTAACTTTCAAGCTACGGCGGCTAATTTACTGTGTGGAAAGGATGTAATTTGTACACTTGTTTGTACATCACTTTTACGATGCAACTGATGTGCAGCGAAAGTGATGTGATATCACAAGATTTTTTTTTTGCTGTGTGGAGGCCATCCTGGCAGTCCTACGTGTGCCTCTTGTGCGGCGCATTGCGAAGCCTCCCTGTCAAGGATACCGATAGGCACCATACCAGTGATGACGCAGAGTGTAACGTGTGACACGGTACGGAACAAGCTCGCAATCCTCAGGTACATCAGCCTATAAGTACTTTTCAGCTTTTGGTACTTAGCGCCGTGCCCTAAACCAGGCCGTCATATCTTAGTAAGGACGAGGTGACACTAGCCAGAAACTCGCGCTTACTGGCACACACTGTAGAGCTAATCAGACATCATCCGGGACAGTGCCACTAGCTGCGGATGTTCTCTTGTATGCATTAAAAAGGTGGCTATCGAAGGTAAGCTTATCGTCGATCATCACCCCCAAGTAGGGGTGGAAAATGTCACGGAAATGTCATGGAAAAATGTCATGACATTTTCTAGTTCCACCATTTTCAGTGCAAATTTCCGTCTGTGAACGCAAACCTTCAATAATGCTGTTAAGGTATGGCCCAGTAAACATTTTGGTCTATATAATGTATGCTATGCATCATCATATAAGAACCAATTTAGTCCTATAAAGTGCACATAACTGCTATATACGTACCAAAGTGGAGGCCATATACATACTTCTGACGATTGTTTTCGATTTCCCGTGAAAAGTTATACGATGTCCAAAAATCGCAACGAAAAGACAAAAAAACGACTTTCATTGTTAATCATTACGAAAATGTCCTAGACGAAGTAAAAATAGACTAGTATCCAGTCTCGAACACAGAACCTCGAGGTTCATAGTCCGCTAATATACCACTATGACAGTTTACTGTTGATAAATAGAGACTGTTTTTTACCCTACATAAACTATAGCATCTTTAAATGTAGCACATTCATTGAACTATATTCCGTAGGTGTTGGTATGAAGGCTCTTAAGAAATTAAGTCTTTGCGATTCTATGCGATGTTTCTCTAACTTATCATATTGTGATCTGTCACTTAATACAACTTGTAACGAGTTCGAATAGCACAAATTAACGCTAGTCTTGTTTACAAAGTTCGTATCGTATGCACGTCGTCGTCGTTGTCGTCGCGGAAGAAAGTTTTGTTCAATTTCGCGAATTAATCTCAATCGTTTTTCGGTGGGAAAATATTTCTTAAAAAAAGTGTTCTGTGCAACATGGACATTGGATGCGGAAAATCTATGAAGTGTAGTCAGCGTACTGATGCACCAGCTCTTGTACACCGAGTATCTCATTGTACTGCCGAAGATGACACCTGAACCGACGTTATTCCTGCAGCGGCTGAAGCAATCGAATCACTTGAAGATTAATGTGAAAATTATGAGTTTGTGAAGGCATCCTGATGGGCTTAGTATTGATCCGGATCTAGTAGTTCACATCAAGCTTCTGGCAGCGTTCGACGCTGTGATTGAGCTTTTTTTTTGGTTCGGTGATGTATCGCGACCGCGGATGAGTGTGAAGTTTTGAAACAGTTCTGAACAATGCTGAAGGCTGCTAATAGACTGTGGTATTTCAGCGATTATTTTCAAAAGCAAGTATGCACTACCGTTGGTTTGATACTAATATCCCCAGCGGTCCGGCGGTGACGGGAGCTATTCAGCAGGACTAGGTATGTGATTTTTCCAATGGTTCCGACTAGTGACAATTTTCACTCATTCAGTACGATTTCGTTTGATTCTGATTTGTCTAGTTTATGATATGTCAATCAATACAACGTATGGTGATTTCGTATGGCGTTATTTATAGCTAGATCTGTTTTCAACGAAGATCGTCGCTTACGAATCGCAATGTTGAGTTATATACAACAAGTTTTGTCATCTTTGCAGAAACGTTCAGGTTGTTTTGCGATTCTGATTTCCTATGAATTGAAATGCGATTTTCCGTGCATATCCTTATGCGATGGCTGGTTTACTGGGGGTAATATAACGATATCCATATCGTCCATAAACATTTGTCAACAGGTGCAGTGAAATTGGCAAATAACTAAATGACATTTCACAACCCTGCCCCCAAGTGCAAAATACTGATCACTGCTTGCTGCTCCGACTTCCGGTTGTTCACAACCACCACCTCAGTTTAATTGTGATGGTGAGGCAACTTCCTGTTTCTTGACTCTTGAGGTTATGTGAAAGCACTTCCGACCCACCTCTGTGTCGTAAACTAGTACTCGATTCTGGAAGTAACTTCCGAGAATCTTGTGCAGGTACCCGGGTATCCCCAGATGCCGGAGCGCATCGGCAATAGCTCGACAACTGGTGCTATTGTACGCGTTCCTTACATCCAGAGTCACTCACTATTGCACAATAGCGAATCCCCCTCCTCTTGGGCTCGAGTCCTTTCTCGGCAGTTTTTGTAACCGACAAAATAGCGTCTACGGTCGGCCTCCCCTTCCGGAAGCCGCACTGGGTACTCGAGAGACCATTTACACCCTTGGTGTACCTCAACATGATCTTTTAGAGCTCCTTCCCCACCGTATCGATCAAGCATATTGGTCTATATGTCAACGGATCTCCGGGTAGTTTCCCCGCCTTTGGCAATAGAATCAGGCTCTGCCTCTTCCAAACTTCTGAGAAAACTCCCTCGTCCAGGCATTTCTGCATAGCAGACCTGAACATCTCGGGAGCCTCTGCAATAGCTACTTTTGAGGATAGCTCCGGAACTCCGTTTCAGTCTACGGCGCAGCCCAGTCTCTGGCTGTCCTACGAAAGGAGGCCAAGGACTAGGATTACGACGCGGAAAAAGCCTCTCGATGATCCCCTCCAACATCTCTGGAGATTGCTCTGTAAGAGCCATTACACCTCTCGTCTTGGCCATCACGATCCTGCAGGCTTCACCCCACAGAGTATTGGCACTCTGACAGAGACCCTCAAAGCAGCCCTTTTTGCTTGCCGTGCCTCTGTCTTCTGGTCCGTAGCAATATGCGCGGCTCAGGTTTGCAATCGCTTGAGTCCACCAGTAAGCCGGTGGTCTCCCATTCCTAGGATGGACTTGCCTAGACATGGTCGCATCGCATACACGCGAGAGCACCGCTACCAGCTCGCCCCGACTCAAACCGAGTAGGTTTCCTCACGGCAGAACGCCTCCCTAAATACCTCTTCGTCGAAGTATGTTGTCGTCCACCTGCAAGGGCTTGGCCTTGGCCTATAGCCTCCTCTTCCTCTACGCACTGGTTTTGTAGAGTCAATACAGTAGCTAACCGCCAGGTGATCGCTGTGAGTGTAGTTATCGTCTACTCTCCAGTTCGAACTAATTGTTAGGCCTGGACTACAAAACGTAACGTCAATAATCGACTCCGCGTCGTTCCGACTAAAGGTACCGCCATTAGCCAGATCGACATCTATT
The DNA here is from genome assembly GCF_035046485.1 of Aedes albopictus. Taxonomy (NCBI): domain Eukaryota; kingdom Metazoa; phylum Arthropoda; class Insecta; order Diptera; family Culicidae; genus Aedes; species Aedes albopictus. The sequence goes on from NC_085137.1 coordinate 384,823,204, forward strand.
ATGGCCAGTGTCCCTTCCACGGCTCAGGTATTAAGGTCACCCGCTATTACCACCGGCCTTCGCCCTGTTAGCGCGGTCGTCATACACTCCAGCATCTGCGTGAACTGCCTGATCGACCACCGCGGAGGCGCATAACAGCTACAAAAGAAGACCCCGTCTATTTTGGCGTCCAGCCGGCATAGATAGTAGACACCAACTCCTAGACGGGGTATTTACCCGTCGTCCATATCACCGCCATTTTTCTGGACCCATCCTCGACCCAATTGCCGATTCTGGCGGGTACTCGGTATGGGTCTGCTATGATGGCGATGTCCGTCCCCCCCCCCACTCAGAAACCACCTGACAAAGCAGTTGCTGGGCTGCGTCACTGATTCAGATTCAGCTGCGTTACAGTCACTGTGATTTGTTTACTGCAGCTTTCTTGAAGGCCTGTTGTTCACGGATTTCCAGGTACAAATCAGACAAATGAGTAAACTCGTGCAGCCTTGTGCCTCATGGACGGTGCAGCATCTCCTACACAGTTTGCTCCTGCCAGGGCCTTTGTAGTCCCATGACTTGTGTCTTGGTCCCAGACACCTTAAACAAACCTCCGGTGGCTCGTAGCAGGTCAGGTGACATACGCACCAGCCTACCTTAGTTTTCGCTACTTTAACGGACTCTTTTACGTTCGTCACCGGTTGCTGAACCAAGGCTACCTGTGTTCCTGTCGCACCCTTCCGTAGCCGAACGGCTGCGGTGGCCACCTGCACCTCACACTGTTGCCGCAGTACCGTGACGATCTCTTCCTCTTCAAGGACCTGTTTAGGTTCCTCACCTTCGGAGTCGCCTCTGCTGTAAGAGCCCTCACCTCGATCCCTTCGCCAAGGACCTCTTCTGCCAGACTTTTGTAGGCGGGAACCTTGTGTTCCTTGTCGCGCTTGAGCTCTAGGATCATATTACCCGTACGAGTACTTCTAATACTGCGCACGTCGGCTCCCAGATCCACGAGCTTGGCGTCACTTTGCATCGCCTTCAGGCAGGACGTCCGAGTACTTAGACTGTTCGGTTTTGATGACGAGCGCGTCGCCTTTCTCACGCTTGGCATCTGCTCTTCTACGCCTTCTTGGCTTGGCGTCCCTGTTCTCCTCGACTTGCGACTAAAAGACACAGACACGTTTAATGCTTCCAGTGAGCTATTTGCTCTTTGAAGGAAGCACGACACTAGACAACGGACTAGCATGCAACGCCCAGTGGCACAGCCGAATACTTTTCTTGACAGCTGCGGCGGGAATCAAACCCGCGCTCCTTAGCACGATACGACTAAAGGCTGGGTAACCTTAGCCGCACGACCACGAAGCCAGTCCTTAACGTTTGACTTCATGCCTATAGTCATCCATCACACTACTCATAAATCTTATACTCGTTTGGTATAGACAGAAAATCAAGTTAAGATGGGACCGATGTGCTGTAACTGAAGTTTACCATGTGACATCATGAAACTGCTTCTACCTACACAACCCTTGCGCACTGCGGTGGATTACCATATTACTCTTGTTTTTCTATAACGCAACTTCCTTTCACACCCATCCAATGTCAAACGGTCTAATTAGATTGCATACAAATTACACTAGTTAAGCTTTCATTAAGTTATTATCGGACAGGAATAATCATTTTATTTATTTACGACATCGGAGCCCATTAATCTCGGTCTTGTGCTTTTTTCTCATCCTCTCCCACTCACCCTCCCACCTTCCACAATCAACCCCCTATGTACGTTCCAGTTGCCGTCGTCGTCGGCTCGCCCGCTTGAGATAATTTATAACTTTTTTCAGCACATTCTAAATGAGCTTTGTTTTCTTGGTAATTTCCCTTTTCTTTCATGCTCCCGCGGCCGCTGTTCCATGCACTTGGTGGAGTAGGTACTGGAACGCTCGTGGGAAATCGTAGACAGTGTCAACGTCTCACTGCGGCTATGGGATACCTTCGGAGACCACGACAAGGATCGACGGTTCGCGTACGGAAGGTAAGTCGGGTTGTTGGATGGGGTAACAGAAGGGATTGTGTGGGAACTAAAGTAGAATCAGTCGGACGAATGAATGGCTGAAACTATTTTCGGTAAGCGATTTGTATTCATCAGGACGCGAAGGACACGTCTAGTGCTCTAAATAAGTATAAGTGGAGATTTAATCAAGCAGTCTGATAGAATGCAATCAATTACCATCCTGTAGGTTTTAGGACCTTACATTCACGATCGGAAGAACATAACTTTAAGTGCCACTTTTTATTACACTTACCATTAATATACCTTAACCATCTGTTCCAGATCCGACGTCGTGCTGCTATGCTTCTCGATAGCGAACCCGGTGTCGCTGCGCAATTGCCGCGCCATGTGGTACCCGGAAATACGTAAATTCTGTCCAGATACTCCTGTGATTCTAGTCGGCTGTAAGAACGACCTTCGGTACATGTACCGAGATGAGACCTACCTGTCCTACTTCGGCGATCGGAGTCCCTTCGTACGGGCAGCTCGGAAGAGCGACCTGGTGATGCCGGATGAGGCCCGGGCGGTGGCCAAAGAGCTCGGTGTCGCTTACTACGAAACGAGTGTGTTTACGTACTTTGGCGTAAACGAGGTGTTCGAGAACGCAATCCGTGCCGCCCTGATAGCCCGTCGCGAACATCGCTTTTGGATGACCAATCTGAAGCGGGTTCAACGACCACTGCTACAAGTATGAATGAGTTAAGGTTCCGGAAATCGGCACGTTTAGTAATAACGACTGTGCTTTCTCGTTCGCAGGCTCCATTCCGACCGCCAAAACCTCCGCCACCCGAAGTAACGGTTATTACCGGCACACATACTAAAGATATGCTAAACATGTTCAATTCGCAGTGCTATACAGATTTAGTATTAATTGTCGGTACTATACGTTTTTCCGTACATAGATTTATGTTAGCTAGTAGTTCTAATGCATTTCATAGGTTAGCATTGACCATTCCACCCGCCTAGTCGGCGAAAACGGGCCGAACCAGTTGCAATACTAAGCACTTTCTTCCCACCTAAAAACGGCAGGTTACTGACGATGGACATCTCCGATATGGGTGCCCGTAGCAGCAGCGAGTCCAGTATGGTTAGTTCCACGTTCGGTGAATCGACGACGGCCGACTTCAATGAGGACACGGAATGTCTCATTCGGGCCGAACAGAACAAAGCTCCCAACAGGTTTGTGTGTCTATTGTATTGTTATTATGTCTTTATCATTGGCGTAGCTAGAGGGGGAGCCTGGGGGCCAGGGTGAGCAGCCTTAGCAAATTTATACCAACTACCTTTGAAAAACTAAACGTAACACGATGAAATTGAAAATAATTACATTATATTCTCAAAGCATTACTTCACTCTTCAGCAGTCACGCTGTTGTATTTTGTACATTTGCGTTAGAAAAACAGCCTTGCCTATTCTACACAAACAAATGCAAAAGTTTTCGCAGACATTGTTCACTTGCTTCCAATCGATAAACCATGCATTTATCTATTGGATTATATAGTCGAGACACTAATTTAATAATGCCGTAGAAACATTCAGTGGTTTTAATCATAATCCTATGAAAAAAAAAAAGTTGAACATAAGGATTTCAAAAACGACCACGCGTCAGAGGCCGTTTATAAAGGCTGTAATTTTCGTAAAATTGATCTCAGTCACATTTAATTAAATTTTATTTCAAGAACAACACTTTCATAGCTAGACAAGGTAATTAGGTATCCGTTGGGGATTCGGAAAAGTAAGAAAATTTACTGTATTTTAAATTATGGGACATTTACTTAAAATTGTAGTGTATGACAAATAAAATTTTTCAGAAAATAAAACGTATGATGCAATAAACTGTTTTTAAGTATGGTATGTGGGGGCAAGATGGGTCAGGGGGCAAGATGGGTCAGTACCGTTTTCAACCGTACTATTTATTTTTTGAATCTTTCTATAATTTTCCCAGATGAACGACGTGGATACACAAAAAAGTGATATATTGTTTTTAAAATTCTTTACGTTCCTTACGCAGAAAAAAAAAATAAAATATTTTTTCGTTATACTCCTTATGCTATACATTCCATATAACTACGTGTAATGTGTAGACGGGGCAAGATGGGTCACCCTAATTTTTCGGTATGTTTGCATAGTTTTTAAAAATGTTTTATTTTTCATAGAAAGGCTATTATGTGACCTACATTATCGAAGCGACTAGAGCGCTGAAAATTTGTGAACATATTTTTAATATTTTTCTACAAAAAATATAAGTTTTCAAAGTTTTTAATGGCTACCTGAATAAAAATATTCTATTTCTGAGAATAACCTACCGATATGTTTCAACACTTCTTACATGTAATCTGTACGTATGTGAAGCTTAGATGTATAGAGAAAAAATAGAAGATCTAGTATTTTTTGTTGGAGAAAAATCGAATTTCTGATAGCTGACCCATCTTGCCCCCGTAGAAATGAGGTGGGGCAAGATGGGTCATGTTTTGACAATTGTTTGTCAAGAAGCAGGTTTCAAACTGTATGACCTTTCTATACCCTTGTATCATAGCTGACTAGTGTATCTGGAAGTCGTGATAGAAAACAGAGAAATGCTATTTATATTCAGAATGTTATAGGGATCCATTTCTTAGGTGACCCATCCTGCCCCCACTTACCATACTACGTATTTGTGTCTATTATAAACGTAGGTTTAAAAGCCTTCATTAACAAGAAATATTTTTTTTTTTTTCAAACAGTGAAGTTTTTTGCTGATCTATCTTATACATGGCTTTTGAAATATGCCACTTTTTAATTTTTTGGCTCCTAAGCACCTGACATTGTTTTCAAGAGTACATATTTCTTCGTGATTTCCATATGTTAAAAAGTTTCCATCCAAATTCGTTAAGCCCAAACAATTTTAGGAAAAATTGATTTATTTTAAAAAATGTGGGCAATTATGAGGCATCGCATATACTAACCAATCAATATTTTGAAACAAATTACTCATCTCAGAACAAAATTTTATATAAATATCAATTGACGTATTCACGGAAGGATCCTTGGAAACAATTTTGTAGGTATTCTCGTAAAAGCCTTGAAACTATCACTGGAGGAAACTCTCGAGGTGGTCTTGTAAGAATTTCTGAAGGGTATCCTTGGAGAAATTATTGAAAAATTTGAATTTTCGGAATATTCTCAAATGATGGAGTTTTTAGAAAAATCCTGAAATCCACCTGAAGGAATTTCTGGACAAATAGCTGAAATATATCAAAAAAATGTCTGGAGGAATTTAAAAAGCAATTCCTAGAGGAATTCGTGGTGCATTTTCTAGATAAATTTCGGGAGGAAACCCTAGGAGAATTCCAAAGAATCTTCTTTTTGTGAATTCCTAAAAAAAAAATCTTGGAAAATGTCTGAAAGCGCTTCTAGCATGTACGTACTTACATGTTTGAAATAAGCCACAGTGACTGTGAAAGAATAACAGGATATATTCTTGAAGAAGGGCCCATATAGCCGAGGCGGTAAACGTACGGGTATTCAGCATGACCATGCTGAGGGTGACGGGTTCGATTCCCGGTCGGTCCAGGATCTTTTCGTAAAGGAAATTTCCTTGACTTCCTTGGGCATAGAGTATCTTCGTGCCTGCCACACGATATACACATGCAAAATGGTCATTGGCAGAGGAAGCTCTCAGTTAATAACTGTGGAAGTGCTCATAGAACACTAAGCTGAGAAGCAGGCTTTGTCCCAGTGAGGACGTTACGCCAAGAAGAGAGAAGGGAGAGAGATTCTTGAAGAAATAACAGGACGATATTCTGAAGAAACTCATTTGCAGGGGCTGCAGGGGTATTCCTGAAGGAATTCATGGAATCTTAAATAAATCTGTGGATAAACTATTTAAAAATTTCTTGGGGATGAATAACTGTGAAAGAATCCCTGGATGACTTCTTGGCGAATTCCGGACTCCTGTATCCCTCTAAAATAATCTTAAAGTATTCCAATATAAATCGCTGCAGGAATTTCTCTAGAAATCCTCCAAGTAATTCGAAAAATCTAAAGGTAATTCTTCAGAAAATACTTGGGTGAATCCCTGGAAAAGATGATGATCAGAATTCTGACCGAGCCCCTGAATTCATGAAACAATCCAGAGAAGAATTTCTGAAGGAATCATTACAGGAATTCCTGGAACAATCCGTGAAAGAGCACCTGGAGCAATCCCTGAAGGAATTCCTGGAGAAACCCTAGAGGAATTCCTGCACGTATGCCTAGAATAAACCCTGTAGGAATTTCTGAAAGTATACCTGAATGAATCCCTGGATGAATTCCTGGAGGAATCCCTAGAGCAATTGTGAGAGGAATCCTTGGATAATTTTTTGAAGAAATTGCTTAAAGAATTCTGGGAGGAAATCCTAGACAAATTTCTAGAGGAATTTTTGGAAGATTTTCTGGAGGAATTCTTGGAGGAATCTCCGAAGAAAATCCTTGAGGAATTTCTGGAAAAATTCCTGGCGGAATCCCAGTAGAAATCCTGAAAGTATGCCTAGGAGTTCCTGGTCAAATCGCTAGAAGAATTCTTGGAGAAATCCCTAAAAGAATTTCTGAAAGAATAATTGAAGGATTTCCTGGGGACACCCCTAGCAAAATTTATGGACGTATGCCTAGAGTATTCCCTGGATAAATTTTTGGAAAACCATCTGGATGAATCCATGGAGGAATTTCTAAAGGAATTCATGGAGGAATTCTTGCATGAATATCTGGAGGAATCCCTGGAGGAATTCCAGGAAAAAATCCTGGAGGACTTACTGCAGAAATTCCTGGATGAGTTTTTGGAGCAAACCCTGGGAAAAATCCTGAGGAATCCCTGAATGAATCCCTGGAGGATTCCCTAGAGGAATTCTGTGAGGAATCCCTGGAGAAATTTTACAAGAAACGTCTTGAGAAATTCTGGGAGGAAACCTTAGAGGAATTTTTGGAGAAGTTCTTGGAAAAATCCCAAGAGGAATTTCTGGAGGAATCCCTGGATGAACTCCTGGAGGAATCTTTTGAGCAAATATGGGAGGAACCTTTGGATAAAATTTAGAATAAACCGCTTGAAGAATCCCGGGAGGAATTCCTGGACAAATTTCTGGAGGAACCCTTCACAGCTAATCGCGTTTGGTAATTTTTACCGAAATCTCAACTGCTGAGAATTCGGTGATGGATTTTATCCGAAATTCTTTAAAATATTACAAAATTTCGGTAAAAAGTTAACGTTTATCTGTCAAACTCTAACGAAGTTTGGTAAATGTTGCCAGCTTTACCGATTTTTTCCGGTAAACAAAACTTAACGGTTGAGATTTCGGTTAAAAATGACCGAAATCGGTGATTTTTTCTAAGTGTGTTGGAGGATTTTTTGGACGAATTCTTGGAGGAAATTCTAGAGGAATTCTTGGAGAAATTACTGGAAGAATTCCTGGAAAAATCCCTGAAGCAATTCCTAGAGGGATCTCTGTAGGAAATCCTGGAGGAACTTCTGGACAAATTCCTGAAGGAATCCCAGGAGAAAATCCTGGAGGAATTTCTGAAAGTATAGCTAGTAGTTCCAGGAGAAATCTTTGGAAAAATTCTTGGAGAAATCCCTGAAGGAATTTCTGAAGCAATAATCGGAGGATTTCTTGGAGGCATACCTGCAGAAATTTCTGGATAAATTCTTGGAGCAAACCCTGGAAGAAATCCTGAAGGAATACCTGGATGAATTCCTTGAGGAATTCTGAAAAAAATCCGGGAGGAATACTTAGAGAAATTTTTGGAGAAATTCTTGGAACAATCCGTAAGGAATTCTTGGAAAAAATCCTTGGAGAAATTTCTAGAGGAATCCCTGAAGAATTACTGAAGAAAATAATATAGGAATCCGCAGACGAATTTCTGGAAAAATTCTTGGACAAATATCTGGATGAATTACTGTAGTAACTATCGGAGGAATTCTTGAAGAAATCTCTGGAAGAATATTTAGAGGAATTCCTGGTGGAATTTCTGGAGGAACCCGTGAAATAATTCCTGGAGGAATCCTTGGAGAAATCCCTGGAGGAGAAATTCCTGGAGGGAACCCTGGAAGAATTCCGGAGGAATCCCTGGAAAAATTCCTGGAGGAATCATTGCAGAAATTCTTGAAGGAATTTTTGACGGAATCCTTGAAGGATTTCCTGAAGAAATTCCACGAGGAATTGCTGCAGAATTTTCTGCAGGAATTCTTGGAGGAATTCCTGGATCAATTCCTGGAGAAATTCTTGGGAGAAACGCCTGGATGAAATCCTGGAGGAATTACTGGAATAATGGCTGTATAAACTCCGGGAGGAGGGTTTCCTGGAGAAATTGCCTTAGTAATTTCTGAAGAAATTCCTGGATCAACTCCTGGAGGAATTCCTGTGTGTATTTCTGGAGGAGTCCCTGAATGAAATCCTGGAGAATACCGGGAGGAATCCCTATAGAAGTCTTTGAAGAAACTCTAAAGCAATGCTTGGAGGTATACCTAGAAGAATTCCTGAAGGAATTCCTAGAGCGTTCTAAGAATCTAGGGATTCTCTATAGGAACTCCTGAAGGAATGCCTGGAGGAACCCTTGTAGAAATTCCTGGAGACATGTCTGTAAGAATTTCTAGTGGAATCTAGAGAAATTCCTTGAGAAATCTTCAGAGGAACTCCTGAGGGAATCTCTAGAGAAACTTTGAAAGAATTTATGGAGGATTTTCTTGAAGGATCACTGGGGAATATTCAGAAAGTATCCCTGGAGGAATTTCTGGAGGAAACCCTGAAAGAATTCCTGTAGGAATATCTGGTGGGATCCTTAGAGAAATTCCTCGAGGATCTCTAGAAAAATATCTGGAGGAATCTCTGGGACAATTCCTAGAGAAATCCTGCATAAATTCCATGAGAAATCCCTGAAGGAATCCTTCAGTAGATCGGCCCCAGAGGCACGTTCTCCTCCATTTGGGAAATTTGTGCCATGGAATCCTTAGAGAAATCCCTGGATGACTTTCTGGAGGACTTTATCGATTAATCACTAGATGAACATTCAAGAAGAATCCCTGGAAGAATCATAGATGGAATCTCAAGAGGAATTCCTTGAGGTATTTCTAGTGTAATACCTGGAGTAATCTCTGGAAGAATTCCTTTAGGTATCTCTAGTGGATTTTTTTAGAGGAATTCCTGGACGAATTCCTGTAGGAATTTTCAGACGAACCCCTTAAAAAACAAGGATCAATTTATGAGGGAATTTCAGAAAAAGTTTCTGAAGAAATCCCAGGAAATCGTTGAAATTCTTGAGGAAATCCTGAAGGAATCCCAAAAAGAGTACGCTGGGGCACTCTTGGAGGAATCCCTGTGGTAGTTCCTTAATTCCCTGGAGGAGTTCCTAAAGAAACCATAGGAGGAAACTCGGACGCAATGCCAAGGGGAATTTCTAAGGTAATCTCTGGAGCAGTTTCTGAAAGAATTACAAGAGGGATTCCTGAAGGAATCCCAAGAAGAGTGCTTGGAGGCATTTTTACAATAATTCCGGAAGTTGTTCCTGAAAGAATTAGAGACGGATGATTCCCAGGAGTAATTCTTGGAGGTATTTCTGAAGAAATCCCACGAGGAATCCCGGAAGCAATCACATGAAGTATTCATTAGGGAATCACAAGAATTTCCTTCAGAATTTCTGTAGGAATCGCTGGATAAAAAATCTGAAGAAATCCATTTTTTAACAAAATTTTTAGCAATTTCTGGACGAAATTTTCTAACTAAATCTCTAGTAAAATTTTCTGAAAGAATTTCTGGAAGACATTGCTGCAGAAATACTTCGAACAATTCCAGATGGAATTATTGGTGCAATCTCTTGTAGAATTCTGGAAGGAATATATGGAGAAATCCCTGAAGAAATCTATGAAGGAATACCTTAAAGGATCTCTGGAGAAATCCCCGAAGCAAACCACGAAAGCAACACTGGAACAATCGCTGGAGGAACCTCTAGAGATATTCCAGGACAAACCCCCAAGAATTTCTGCTGGAATCCCTAGATGCATTATTAAAGGAATCTCTGGAGGAATCGATGATGGAATCACTGTTGCAAGCTTTGAAAAAAAAAAAATAACCTGGAATAATTTTTCACACTCATGTAATTTACGGAACTAGGAACAAATCTTAAATCATTTTTATTTCTCAAAACTGCAATGTCGGTTTACATATGAACATATCGGCTGACTTTGCCGCTTAAAAGTCATCTCAGGTCATTACCCACCTGCGCCCCTACCAGAAAAAAATCCTAGCTACGCTAATAGTCTTTATCTGAATTCCGGAATTCAAACTGCGTTTATTTAAAATAAGAATGTCCCCCCGAGCAGAAGAGAATAACAAAAGCGTAAAAAATGTGTTATATTGAAAAATAACTGAGTAACAAAATCAGATATTTTTATGTTATTAACATAACATACCAAGTTATAAACTTGCCTGTCATAAGCGGCAAAATAACAAATTGCATAACACAAAAAAATGTTCCTTGAAGACCGATTCATTAACATGTTTTGTTAGTTTCAATAACAGCTTAATAACTGTTAATTTGGAAAATATTTAAAAAAAACAAATTTTGAACTTTAAAGGTTATTGATAATGATCCAAAGGCAAATTTAGTTATAATATCAAACTCATAACAAAGTAAGTAACAAAGTAATAAGTCTATAACATAGTCTATAATAACATAAAAAGTAAGGTTAGATCGAGTACTTGAAGTACCCTATATTTGTCACTCAATACGAGGGACAGGAAATCTGATCATAATTGTCCAAGTACTAAAACTCCCAAGCTGAGAAGTTGGCTCTGTATCAGCTAAAATGTAATGCCAGAAAGAAGAGAAAGAGGTACTGATGAGAGAATACGCACACGTTCCTCATCACGCAATGCTCTAAACAACGGAATTCTCGAATGATGTGAATTTCAGAATTTGTTATTGTTGTGCTATTGATGATGAAATATTTTTATACTCTCAATGATACAATAATAACTGCAGTCTGCAGGCTTGGCCTGCAATAAAACATATTATTGGAATGTTATTTAACGGATGTATACCAATAACAAAATAAGATTGTCAAACAAAATATGTTATGGAAAGGTAATGTCTTGATAAGAAAATAATAACAAAACAAGATATAAAAACAAGTTGTGTGATTCCGTAGTTATTAATTTGATATTCTCCTCTGCTCGGGCCAGAACTCAGATTATGCCAATCAAATTTCTAATTGAGATATTTCCATCAAAGCAAGTTATTAAACTCTTCAACTATTTCTAGAATGTGGGAACAACTAAAGCGGCGCTCTAGTTATCAGGCCCTGCCAACGGTAGAGCCGAAAAAGGATCTCTATCGCGAGTTGCACCATCCAGTGTTTCAGAGTATTAGGGTTTTCCAGGTAAGAGATGCTCTGTCACAACCGTCATCAGCAACCATGCGTCTCCATTCCGTCCAGTTTACTCATCCACCCTCCTGTTTCAGATCGAAAATGGAAAACACACCTACACGCAAACACAGACCATAGTCTCAGTGAGTAAGCTTATCACCCCGCAAGCCATGCAGCAATGCTTGAAGTTCATTTACACCGGAGCAATCGATCGCGAGTGCCTCGATTTGCAAGTAAGTACGAAACGGTTCGCTTTCACACTTCAAAACGCCGGATGCGCCTTCACCATTCCACCTCTAATGTATTCGCTTTCACCTGGTCTGATGCCAAATAGATCCATCATTTCAATGAATTTAAGCAACGAGCATTCTGTTTTCCATCTCATTGTCACCATTACGATAAAAGCTCATCCTAACATCCCCCGCACCGGTTCCATTTGGCTAATTTTCCGTTTCTACGTCTCACAAAAACTTTCATTATTCCGCCTATCTTCTCCGTTTTTCTCGTCGTCTTTCTTGCTTTTGTTAGGATAATCTTTGCTAAACATATTTATTCTTGCTTCCTCACGATTAAAAGATTTATTATCTCTATATCCCACCGCTCTAATTTCTCCACACCACAACACACTACTGCTGGCTGGGCAGAGGATACACGAGCAAGAAACCAGAGCGCAAATTGATCGAAAACTTTGACACCGCATATCGGTTCGTCCGGCTGGGTTTCTTGTCGCATGTCACTCTCCACCGGCCGACAAAGACACCAATTGTCTTCCCTCCCTTTGGAGCCACTTGAGTTTTATTTATTATCTTCACCCCAGCAGCCTCGGTTTGATTTCTATCATCTTCCAAGAGAAAGCAAAAACCTATTTTCGGTTGTTTGTCGCCCATTCTGCTTAATTTATGTTTGATTCTGAGTCTGAAAAACAGTGGCGTTTTTTTTTCTTTTTTCGTTCCAACCGTCCTTAGTCATTTATCATTTTGGTTGTTTCTGTTTCGTCTTGAGTACAATTTATTTTGTTATAGTTGTTTCGAGCAAACTCATTTGTGTTGTTCTCAGTTTCATGTTTAGAGAGTAGATTCGACCATTTTCATGCATTCCTCGACCATATTCAGCTCTCGATAGTTGTTAAGGCATTATTATAGCAGTTTACAGTCGATGTCGTCATATTTTCTGAGATTGCGTTAGTATCGAGTGCGGCCGAAACAGATTCGAATGTCCACTGTCTTTTCGAATACTTGGGAAATGAATGGTAAGGCAAGGCTATAGAAACGCTTTTTCAAATCAATATTTTAACTTTAATGTTACCTTGTAAAAGTTTAAGCGGGCGTCTACTCTTTGAGAACTATCTTGAATTAATTACACAAGTGTACCATAGTGTGCCCCAATTTTGTGCGAGTTCAAATTTCGCTAACTGATAAGATTTGGAGATCATAGTCATAGAAGTGTACAATTGTTCTAATTTCAGTTGAGCTACGATACCTAAAGTCTAGCCTAAAGTGAAATTAGGAAAACTCATCAATTAGTACTACACTTATGATTCCTAGATGTTATGAATTCGCAAAATTTAGACCCGCACGAAATTAAGGCTCCCCACGGTAGGTGTGAAGTTACGATTTTGATCTCTTGTATATCTTTTTATATTCTTGGACATTTCATAAAAACAATCGTTACACTCAGGAAATTCAGTGATTTGTTTCAAAGAAAATTTTGGAGCAATTCTAAGGTCCCATTAAACGAGAAAAATATTTGGCCAAACAAGCCCAACAAATGACCAACACAACGTTAATCATAGCAACCTTGGATGAATGTCGGGCTTCAATGACAAACATTTGGCATGATGACGAAAAGTCTAATGACACCTTTATTAAATTTTCGTATTAATTTCTTGTGGAGCCCCAAATGCTTTTGAGGATTTTTTTGTAGTTTCTAGTAAAACTGATTTTAATTAATTTTGTTCGTAATTTTTGTTACAAATCTCCTTCCTTAATATTTACTACCCTGGCCACTTGACGGTATTAAAGTGAAGGAGTTTCATTTTGATTATTGTAATGTAGTGTACTTTAGTGAAACATATCACCATTTTAATACTTCAATGCGGCTCCAACGGTTTTATCACGAACCGGCTGCTGCAGATGGAATACGGCTGGTCATATGCATCAGACATGCTCGAACACTTAAACGCATCGTTGACGTCAATGCGTTTGACGTGACATTTTAGACAAAAACTGACTGCTTTTTATTAACTGAACAACGTTACTTGTGCACGACTAGGTTGTCATTTCTAGGCTACACTCTTAAAAAATTAGGAATTTACACGTGACGTAAACCATCAACGTACGTAAACATTCTCTGACTGAATGGCAAATTTGACTCAATTTTACATCCATCATGTAAGCTCGAGTTGGCTGCACAAACTGTCAACAAACCTATCTGATCAGGTAGGTAGAAACAGTTTCACATTTATCATCTATCATCCAACTCGGTGATACAGCCGAGAGGTATAGTGATGGCCTCTCAATCAGAAGATAAGTGTTCGAATCCTGGTCAACATTTTACAACGTATTTTACTTTCATGTTTTATCTGGTGATTCGGTTCTAGCGATTACTAGCTCAACTTTATCCGTGCTAGAAGACGTAAATTTGAGTGAAACGGGCCGCTCCTTTTATGTGCATCCAACTGAACTTAAATTTACATGATTTTTTCTGATACTGACCCTAAAGAGCTCATCCGCTCAATCAAAAAGAAGAAGAAGAAGAAGAAGAAGAAAATGACAGTTCGACCCGAACAAAAAAAAATCCCATACAAACTTGAAATGCATTTTAAAAATATTTCCCGCAATCCAAAAAATATGATATTTTGGATTTCGACTAATTTTTGGGTGGAGAATCCGATTATAAAATAATCCGGATACCTCTAAAGAACCCAATTAACGAGTACCTAACTACATAAACCTTACTACAAAAACAAATTTTCATACTTTCTACCGTAACCTTGCGGATCAGTTTGCAACAGTGTCTTCTTGGATGCCACCCCATTCGTGCACGTCTGGTTATCTGCTTCAGAAGGATTATGTTCTTTCCTATCCAAGCCCTAGTTTACCTAGTAACCGGCTAGTAACCTTTCAAAAAGAAAGAAAAAAGATCTCCTCCTTGAATATTTACTACCGTTATGTGGGGTGTCATTGGGCCTACTATTCTGCACATTTAGAATACGACGGAAATGCATATTGTGTGCTAAAATACTAGAATACATATTGCGGATTTTTAGAAAAAATTCCACTCTGTGGTAGCCGCCGAGTTCTACCGCAGCTATCAAAGTCCTACCGCAGGCTTGAAAATCATCCTATCATTGAAACTGAATGCCAAATCGGAGTATGTTGTCGGGGCTCGTGGCGCAGTGGTCCACACGTTCGCTTCATAAGCGGATAGTCATGGGTTCGAACCCAGCCCCGGCACTTGCAATTTTTCGTCAGTTGCTCTTCCCGAGAGCAGCTGGCACCTTGACCCTCTTTGGAGCATATAGCTCAAACGGACCCGGAATTTGGATATCGGCGAACCGCAACTTTAATGGACCCCCAATCGGACTGGAAAAGGAACAGCGGCCACACATCAGCATCAACGTGCTCATCATTCTACCATGAACAGGGTAGAAGAGTGAAAGAAGCACAAAGGAAACCAGTTCAAAAAAGTAGAATAGAATAGAATACATTTAGGCGCTGTACAAAGTGGAAGTGCAGCGTCCAATTGGAATCGCTCACGTAGTACCCTAGTGGACAAAAGAGCTGTAAATTAGGTTAAGTGATTGAGAATAAAAAATCGGAGTATGCTTGCAAGGTGAAGTGCACTGAAAACCAACAATAAACAATGATCATCGGCGTCGTATCCAAGGCTATCCAAGGTATCGCTAGGGTAGATTGATGATACCTCAGTGAAAATCAGTAGTCTGACAGCTGCGGTAGATTTTCGTTCTACCGTAAAGTGGAAAGTTTTCTTCAAATGCGCAATAATTAAAAAATACTTGGCATCCACCGTCAAATTCTCTGACTTATATTGATTCCGTAGGATCGATGTACCAATGTTACCCTCTAGGCCCAATGTCATAGTGTAGTGTAGTGAATAAGTTGTAGTGAATAATGTTGATGTAAGACTGACTTAATCAAGGTAGGCAATGAGATTGATTAGGATGACAGTTTGTTAGAATAAAGATCATTCTGTAAAAGCACTTTAAAGAGAACAGTTGTATTTATTGAATAACGTACAAAATTTCATTCAATTCGGTTCACTGGTTTCCGAATATGACAGTTAAAAAATAAGTTGTTTAAAAAATAGTGTTTTACGGGAACGGTTCTAACTTCGTGAAGGATTAATCAATCGAACTCAAATTTGTACCAAGGATGCACATATAATAGGCTGATAAACAGCCAAAATTAGAGATTTTTTTATGCACTCTATAAAAAGTTACAGCATGTTGAACTTTTTTGCGAGAGAAAAAAAGTTGCCTATCCCAAACATTTTGGTCATCTAGTTACATTTTTTTGTATATAGGTTCAGTAGCCTTTCAGCAACCAATGAAACTTCATGGATGTTTAAAAATTGTTTAAGAAGCAACTTTCAATAATCTAACATTTATCTAGACTAACATTTGAAAAGGGCGTATTAGGGTGGCCCATACTTATGTAGAAAACATAAAATTCGAAAATTGCCAAATATTACCTCCTGTATCAGTTGTTTTGGACTCCCAGCATTTGAGCGAAATCTATTTGGTCCAAGAGGTGATACACAAATTATGTCACGCAAAATTCGACTTTTTTCAACCACTCCTCCCCTCTGTGTCACGCTTTTTGTATGGGACCTCACCTTTGTTGTATGGGTCGTCACGTTCTGCAAAACCTCCCCTCCTGAAGCGTGACGTAATTTGTGCATGGATCCTAAAGGGGCGCTCAACGAGATTGAAGTTTGTATGGGAAAACTAGGCCAAATGTATGGAGCATTCCTAAGCTTTTGATTTTTGCCGCTAGGTGGCGCTGCAAGCGTTCAATTAATAAAACCTTAGGTATTCTTGTAGGTGACTATCCGCCAAGCAACTTTGTTGAAGACTGCAAAGTGATCCGATGCCCGTTAAAAAAGATAAACCCTAGGAAAAGTGAGCTGAAACGTTATTGTCGTTTTCCAACTTCTATACCAGTAGAGCGAAGAAAGTCGAAAATGCATCCCATGTATGTGACATCGCGGGTCCTCAACACATTTCTCAAAAGAATAAAGGGTTTCTACCTCGGGCCTGAAGGGTATCCAATAGGTTAAGTGGTTGAAGAATAAAAAAAAGTATTCCTTGTTTCAGATAACATTTATCAGGTTCTTGTCTCAAATTCTTTAATAGGACAGATCGGTGAAGTACTAGATTTGTAGTAATGAGCTGAATTTTAGTATGGTGAGAAAGTTAATTCTTCGTTTCTGCAATGAAATGGTACAAAAAGTGTGGGTATTATGATTCCTTGCCTATTTTGATGCTGTTTGAGCAAAACTTTGGACAACAGTGTTGTTGTTTTCTCTATTTCTTGCAACATAAACAACATAGTTATCCAAAGTTTTGCTCAAACAGTATCAAATTAGGCAAGGAATCATAATACCCACGCTTTTTGCACCATTTCATTGCAGAAACGGAGGATTGACCTTCTCACCATACTAAAATTCAGCTCATTACTACAAATCTAGTACTACACCGAACGTGCTTCATTCCGAGTAAGTAAGACAACGCTGCCCTTGGCGGTAAAGTCGACGGACGACAAAAACTAGTCGAATTGATGATTTCGGGTTACATCGATATTTTTAACGGGCTTTGATTGGTTCACAACAAACGCTTGATGTCAGAGTTGCCGACGCTGGAAATATCGAACGCGATTCAGCAATACCTGCTAAATTACACAGATAAAAATAACGAGATTTAAACTTCATTTAAGTCATGTAAACTTATTGTTATGATGGTTTACATGATATATCATGTAAATTTTGTGTTATGTGTCGTGTAAATACTCAGAGCCATGCTGAATTACATGACATATAATGGAAGTTTACATGATATTTAATAACTTTTACATGATATGTCATGTAATCTTGTGATATCCCACGCTCCAATTATGTGCATCAAATGTCACAGAATTTTACACTCTTCTTTCGATCTGTGTAGGCTAGGACCGGAACTAGGTATTTAATGAAACATTCTAGGAGCGAGACTTCCTAGTTAGTTACGACTAGAAATCCTATAGCAGGTAAAGATGAGCGGAAGTTACATACATATGCCGATTCGGCAACACTGTTTTACAACAGCTCCTAACCCTTGCCACAAAGCTAGATGTTAGATGTAGAACTTTGTGCGTGACTTTGTTGCGGTTCAAGTTGTTTTGATAACGTTTGCTAATTATGGTCGACCTTTTTCCAAAATTTAAAACATAGCAGCGCAATTATTTTTCTAGAAGAGTAACGACAAAAGTTTCATGAGCTCATGAAAGCAGAATTTAAATATTCTCTTTTTATTGAATTTAAAAATGGCGTCAATTCCTCGTTGTATCTAGTTATTTATTTATTTATTTATTTATTTCGACGTCTTCAACCCAACAGATTGTACAGACTGTTTTACTACATCTAGATCCTTATACAAATAAACAGATATATCAGAATACACGAACTAATCAACATTGGTTTTGGAATTAAAAACAGCATCATTGACATAACAAAAAGAAGACAAAAACTTTATAAAACATCAAATATAATGAGAAGGAATAACTAACGGCTTGACACATCATTATTACATTATGGCTTATAAACATTACTAGAGCGACGACAAAATTCTCGGAACTTAATTCCATTGGGCCAGGTAGACGAACATAGAGCGATTTCCTTCCATCTCCATTTCAGTATAACTTTGAAGGATATGTAATCTAAAAGATTGCAATCCACTCGGCTCGAAACTAATTTTACTACGCTCAAGCATTCCCCAGCAGGTGCGCCTAAACATCGATGTACCATCAATTCAATATCGTTCTCCGAAGCGGTGTTTACGATGTTCGTGAGTAACAACGAAAAGTAGCGATGCTCAATCGGTTCGTTTTCTTGCAGATCAGTGCGTTCACGTTCCACAGCTTTCCCGTGGGTATCACTCACTTTATTGCTCGCTTCGTTCGATGAGATGGGTGTAGAGTGGTGCAATGTACCAACGCTATTGTTGAACGGAATCATTCGTTGTAGTGTATCGGCGATCGAAGAAACTTGCGCCTTCAAATCGGATAATTCTGCGCGAAGAAAACTAGAATCTTCCGAAGTTGACGATGTTCTCATTGAGCTTTTCCATTCCGTAAAAGCAGGCGTGCAGTCACAGCACATCCAAAGCATTCCCCGCGAAACAGCTCGGAGGTCTTCTCTACACATACCAGCGCATGCGGCGTGGAATGTGTTTCCACATGGGCCAGCACACACAACAAACAGTCTCAGTTCCGTATATACACATATCGCGCATTTTTTACATTTCACCATGTCCAATGATTTTGTTGAAACTTTTTCGTTCATCTTACGGGTCGGAAATCACAAAATTGAACACTATTTAACCGTAAAACGTTGCTGTACGGTATTATTACTAAACGAGTTTCGGTACCAGCGATTCCGTCACGGAATTATCTCAAAAACAGCGGAAATTGACGGAGGAAAAAAAATAGACGACAACACAACGGTACCTTGTTAACAAAAAAAAAATATTTAAAATAAATAATTATAGTTAATTTATTTCTGATTACAAATACCGTTCAAACGACGCATTCCTACAAACGATAAACATGATCATTTCGCTCACACTTTGACAGTTTTCTATGCGCAATTGGCTCACCATACATAATATGTATAGATATTATCTCGCATGTAGGATTACTAGTAACGATGTCATATGATGAGTAAGGGTGTCCCACACTTATATGTAAAACATATGTTTCAAAAAATGCCAAGTCTTACCTTCTGAATCAGTTGTCTGGGAGTCTAAACCCAGAAGCTACGTTCAAAATTTGAGGGAAATTGATTACGTCAACCAGTTTGTCAACAAGTTTGTCGAAGACCGCAAAGTAATTCGACGCCTGTTGTACCTCAGGTAAATTGAGGCGCAACATTACTCTTGTTTTTCCAGTACATGTAAAGAAATATTGTCCGTGCAGTTGTATCCCGGAATTTTCGACTAGCGAAGTTGGATTTTTCTCCAAATCCGTGCGTCGGACCTAACTTCGGAAGTGGTGCGCTGTATAGCGGACCAGGTTTACTATACAGCGCACCACTTCCGAAGTTAGGTCCGACGCTTGGATTTCGAGAAAAATCCAACTTCGCTAGTCGAAAACTCCGATTTTCAACTAAATTGAGTATAATATCAATAATGAAATCCCAATGCTTCGCCTCACTTTGCCTAGGGTTTGACTTTTTCCACAGGCTTCGGCTTACTTAGCGGTATTCGACAAAGTTTCTCGGCATATAGTCACCTACAAGAATACCAAAGGTTTTATGAATTGAACGCTTCCATTCAATTCTATAAGAAATACTGTCAAAATTTCACCATAAAATACCTAAAAAAATTGTCAGGATTTCCTTGAACGGAGAATTATTTCAATAATTGAAAACTTTCAGAAAAATTCAGCAATGATTACTCTAGATACTTCTCAAGAAATTGCTCCCGGGAATCCACCTGGAATTTTTCCAAGGATTTCACTGACTTTTTTAAGGAGTAAGAAGTAAGACTTTTTTGAAGAGTAGATTTATCTGCAGGGATTTCTCTAAGAGATGCTTTACAAATAGTATTTCCAGGCTAGAACAGTTACTTCAATAATTCCATCTGAAATTGTTCGTCAAGTTTTTTCCCCTCTAAGAATTACGAGCTTGTAAGAGCATTCAACAGAAATATTTTTTGTATGTTTATATGTGATTGAAATAGAATTTTTGCTTAGAATTTACCAAGGTTGCTCCGCCTTAAGTTTTCATGAATTGCTCAGTAGAATTCATCGCTCTAATATTGTCATTGAGAACATTTTTAAATCTAAAAACGTGTCTATGAGCAGCGATGGCAATAACACCTTTTTCTGTTTTCTGTTCATCGATGAGTAATCGAGGCAGTAAAATAAAAAAAAAAAAACATCGGTAGCTCCAATGCCATCAGCAGCCGCTCCGACGGCAGTCAAGCGAGCGCTTGATAGTTTTCGCTTCTCCACAAAAATATTCACGAGCAGCTATGCCAAGGCAGAAGATTGTGAAAAATGTCAAATATGTTCAACCACTAATAACTTAATTGTTTTAATAAATAATTCAAATCTCACACTGTTGAAAATGCTTTGACATCCATGTGCACAACAGAACAACAGGAGGTTTGGATTGTAAAAAGAAGATAACCATGTGCGACTGTGGTATCGAGTTCAGCTCTAGGCCTACTGGCGACAGAGATAATTGAGTGACTCCGTAGCTTGAAGGGATAGAAGCGCCCGTCTAGCGAATTGGAAGTCGTGAATTCGAGTCTCACCGGAGTACGTGGATTTCTTTCCATAATTCAAATCTCAATTTGTTCATCGAGCACATGTTCTGTTGTGCACATGGATGTCAAAGCATTTTCAACAGTGTAATTTCCCACATGGCTTGGTCAGCCAAAGCAAAATCAAGAAATTGACAAATTTAAATCTGTTTTCACAAACAGCTAGAGCACAATCCTAGATTTGTTATGCATGTAAAGAAGTTTAACTAAATGCGGTTTGAAAGGCAGGAAAAGGTTACAGAGAGACAGAAAATTGTGTCGTCGTTGTGCTCGAGTACTGGCGCACTCGCGCTTGGTATTGTTTTGAGAAAGAAGGCTGCAGGAAAAAATAAATTTATGACATTTTTTTTTCGAGCAGTTTGAGTTTGCCTGCGCCTGTGATGTTCGTGTGAAAAAATGTCAAATGTTGAGCCAGTAATTGTTTTTTTCCAGTACTTTTCCCATCCCTGCCTGGAGGCTTTTATAATGGGCTTCAGCAGTTCTACGATGATATCATATTTTGCATAACCTTGCTGAAGCTTCAGAGAACACCATTATCGCCTAGTTTTATCCGTACACACTTTTGCAAGTATTCAAAAAGAAAATGAGCAACATTTGTTTCTATTTAGTGGCCGTATCTCACAGTTGTAAATCGCCATCACAAACGATACACCAATACCAACTTCATCGCCGTCCTTTTTTTTTGGGTTTCCTCTCTCATATGGAATGTGTATCTTTTTCGAACTTTTTCCATTTTCCTGCAGACGGCTACTATAGGATTAATACTGGTAAATAATCGTACTGACGAAGGGGATTCGTTTCATATCGATAAGTTTCAGTGCAGTTTGGTTTAGTGTTCTAGATATGTATTTGATTGCTTAGAATAGTTTAATAGTTTGGAGATACATAACGTAAAGTATTGTGCTGTTGAATAACCATAATTTATAGCAGTTAGGGTTATATACTGATACACACTTTCGACATGTGGAAGGTTGTTTCCCAGAACATTGTTTCATGTTTGAAATGCTTATATTTGGTTGGCTGCTCTCTAGTTTAGTTCTAAGACCTTTATTCTTGGTTGTATTTATCTTTTATTTGTCAGTTTTAAAATAATTTACAATTACAAAGTTTAACCACTCTTCTAGTAGATCTTTTCAAACTAATACGTATAAGTTTTAACTAACCCTTCTAGATATATATTTTTTATAATTTTGAATTTGTATACGATTTAAAAGATAGATTATCTAGTTTTATTACATAGCATTTTTATAAAGCAATTAGGTGAAACTTAACAATTATTGCACTACAAATTTTTGAATCACAAGTTCAGCTAAATTAGATTTCTACGGCAAACTAGTTTTAATTATGTTTTGTTATTTTTGTTTGCTACTATTTGAATGTTTTTTTTTCTACGATACCTCTTTTATAGGAAATACGCCAAGCTGCAGAATTCTTAGAACTTCCCCAGTTGATGGTCCTTTTGTCCAACACGCAAGCAAACCAGAGCTTCATGAATGATGAAACCATTCAGCATTATTCTACGGTAAGTGCTTGTCAAACATGTGATAGACTGTAATTATCCGAATATTCAACCGACCCTGCTTGCTTCCAGTGCATGAAACAGAACCTAGAGAAATATTGTGTTCAGGATGGCATCTTTGGCGACATAACGTTCGAGCTGGACGATGGCCACATGAAAGCTCACCGAGCGATGCTGGTGGCCCGATGTGACGTGATGAAGGCCATGCTAAATGGGGACTTCCGTGAGGCGCATGCCAATTTGGTAATAGCTCATGATCTTCTTGACATTTCGTATAATTTCTAATCCTCGTTGTTCCCGTTGTTCCCAACAGATTGTACTTCCAGGTGTAACTGAATACACATTCCACAAGCTGCTGTGCTATCTCTATACGGACGAAATTCCGCCAATTTCGGCCGATAAGTGTCTGAATCTGCTGGAACTGGCAAACCGGCTGTGTTTGCCACGGTTGCTCAATCTGGTCGAGTGCCGGGTGATCGAAGATCTTACGCGTATGTCGCAGAACGAAACCAGTGAAGCGGTCGAACATTGCCTGCGACTGTTGGAGTCTGTCAAGGTATAGAGTTTTGTTCAACAAGATGCGGCTTATTTTGGAAAAGTTGTTGAATAGTTGAGTAAGCGTGAATAGCGTGATATTCTAAATTCATATGTCAGTTTAGTTTAGTTTAGTTTTTATTTTTTAACAAAGGACGAAAAAGCCCCTTTGAGTCATTTCATTAAAAAAAAATCATATGTCATAAAATGAAAAATAAAATGTGTCTTTTAATTATCATGGCTTTGTCAATTCTATTTTTAAATCTTTTAGAATCATTTTACTCTAAATTTATAAATAAAATCAAAAAGATCTTCGGCATCTTTCTCAACTTTTCAAAAAAAAAAAAAAAATATGCCGTGCCCTATTGTTCTGGTTATTCTTAATTCTTATAATTAATCTTGTGCTGTAATCGTAGCTTCACAATGCTCACCAACTGGCCGAGTGGTGCATGTCGTATCTGTGCGTGAACTACAACAGCATCTGTAAGCTTTCGCCTCGAAGTTTGAAGAGCTTACATCCGGATAATCAGGACTACTTGCGAGAGCATCGATGGCCTCCGGTGTGGTATCTGAAAGACTACGACTACTACCAACGATGCATGAACGAGCTCAACCGAGAGCTGAACAATGGGAAGAAAGACTGCACAGCAGACGACAAAGGTTGCCTCTGCTTCTCCGGAGGTAAGTTTCCCACCGGAATCCTTTCAAAATTATAAACAAAATTGGTACAATTCTCAACGCTCCCGAGCGCTGAAACTTGGAACCGAAACAGAATACCTGTTTATTGGCATTTGCTTGTGAAACAACCCTGAAACAAGAAAAGTTCACCTAAAAGTCTCAATCGTTCAGATCAATCACGTCCTCGATATCATGCCATTTTTGGAGAATGATTTTGCTTCTTTCCGTACACATTTCATGAACTTTTCAAAGCATGTTTTTTCGAAGTCTGCGCCGAACACAAGTTAATGAACAATAAACATACGATTTCATGCTTTCTATTGTTTTTAGCATATAGCTTATACTTTCTTAGAGATAGTCTTATCTGCACCATGCTAGTTGAGTTAATTATTTTACTTTTTGCATCCCCTGATTTCTTCCTTCCTTTTGTGTTTTACTCGAACCATACGCATTCGTCCGCACTGTTCCACACTCCACTCCTTTCCAATCGGTTATCAAAACAAACAAAAAAACAAATTCCTTCACCACCATCACACCAAATCATCACCACATCCCACTGGGCGCCCGCCTTGCCTTGAATTCCCCCCGGCCCCCTTTGCCACGCAATACCACCCTTCTGGAAACAAAAGTATTTTTCTGGCTACTAGGGAAATCGAAACGATCGGCCGTGGCGGCCAAGTCGACCCTGCAGACGGCAATCACCGCCAGCTCGGAGCACCAATCGGACATGGTCAGCACCAGTCTGTTCCAGTCGAATGCCAACTCGGTGAACCAGCTCGATCCGGAACACGACGGTGCGGATCTCTGACATTTGGCCGATGGACCGTGGAGGTGAGTATACGGGACGGTATGAGTGGAGAGACTATCGAAACTTTCAACAAGTTTGGTGACTCTCATAGAAAATTAAGCAGTAAGAGATTGATAGAAAACTAATAGCGTCTACGACGAAGCGTCTAAAAAGTTCCACGAAGTTCAGATAAAGTTCCGAATGGAACTTTCTGGTTTCTTAAGAGGCTATCGATGAGCCTTGCTGGAACTTTACACACAAGTTCCAGCAAGGCTCATTGTTGGTCTATTAAGCAGTTTGAAAACTTGGAACTTTATCGAAACTTTCACTGCCGTGTGCAGCATAGTTGTCCCATGTTAATAGGGATTCCCATAGAACATGGGACAACTATGCTGCACACGGCAGTTCAGTTCATAGAAGTTCAGATCAGTAGCATTGTGTTTCAAGGAAAAATCAAATGTATTTTTTTGCCGTTTGGGTCTACAGTTCAAAATCTACATAGGTATAAGCAACGTGTGCGAAAATATAATTATCGGAAACTTTTTCTGAAATGAATCCCAATATCAACAAGGTTTTGATAAATCTGAAAAATACATTTTTTTTCAGCGTGAATTTTGGGTTCCGTTAGAAGCTGCTTAGAAAGCTATCCAGCTACCTTGAACTTTCAAGTTTCAAAAATACTTATAAATGAAGCTGCTTAGAAGGCCAATGAGCAACCTCGAACAAGCTGCACACAGTACCCTCTTATTGAACTTAGGCTATTTTCAGTTTTCGGCCAATAAGTGAAAATACTTTGTAATCTGTCCAACTACTGCAAAATTTGCTGACTTATGGTAGACTTGGTGGAATCAAGAAGTACTTTATCAGTAATACCTTCACTCACTTACCTTTAGTCCTAAGTAAAGGGTCGAAGTGAAAGATTGGGCGATTACCCGTCGTCGCATTAACCTGTAGCCAGGTCAAATTCCAGCTCAAAATGATACTCATTGCTTGCTCACTCGTGGTAAACATTGCGTAGTTTCATGCATTTTTTGGATAACAATAGTGTGATGTCCAATGCTCCCTTGGTCACTGACCTGATAGCGTGCCTCATCGATCGTTCTTTCCGAAGGTCAAACTACTTAGCTATCGGAGAGCTCAGAATCATCTGTCCCCTCGATATAGATTTCAGCCTCGAGAAAATAAGGCGCTCCAATAGTTTTCCGGTGGTGTCCAGGAGACTGATTGGTCATCAGGTGGCTTCCTGTTTTTAAGCAGTAGACCGATCTTTGTTTTTTTTTTGTCATTCTTAAAAACTTCGCTATTGAGTTCCTCGCTTTTCATCGGGGCGACCTGGCTTTATCCGGTTTGACGGTAGGGCACGGAAGCCCATGGCGGGAACAGTGTTTCCGCAATCCTTTCTTTCTGGCCATAACTACCCTGTACCGTAGTTCTACGCATAATTGTCCCACGTGTATACACAGATCGAAAAAATAGTGTAAATTTCCGTGACATAATTGGAGCGTGGGATTTCACAAAAGTTTACTTGACATGTCATATAAATCTCATGAAATATCATGGAAACTTTTATTGTATTGTATTCAGCAAGACGCAGAGTAGTTACATGACATATAACACAAATTTACCATGTAAACCATCATAGCTCGAAGTTTACATGACTAAAATTAGGTTTAGATGACGTATTAATATCCTCATTATTTTTATCTGTATAGGAATTCCCATACAACATATGACAACAATGCGGAGAACGTCAGTGTAGGCGTCACTCCAGGGATTCGTGTTGACTGACAGCCTGAAATTATCGAAGCACGCCCGGTCACGCGCTACCTATTCTCTTTGTTTAGTGTCGCTCCGTTCTACTTTCATCAGCACGAGCTCTTTGCTCCATTCTCCTAGCTCTCGGGCAGGAAGCGCGATGCTCCGTGGTTTCCGGGCACCATCAATCAGTGCTGGAAATGTCATTTTGAAATATTACACAATCCAAGCAACACACATGGTTACAAAACAGTCACGGCAGCACATGTAAGGGTTGCGCAGAAGTGACTGTGACTTAGGGGCCGTTCATAAACCACATAGACTTTTTGGGGGTGGAAGGAGGTTGTCTGTTTAAAGTGTACGCTCCATACAAATTTCTTTTTTTTTTGTATGGACAAAAGTCTGCATTGGGGGGGGGGAGGTTTTAGGGGTTAGGTTCAGAGATGGCAAAATTTTGGTCTACGTGGTTTATGAACAGCCCCTTACTGCGCAACCCTTACATGCGCTGGCTGCCGTGACTGTTTTGTAACCATGTGTGTTGCTTGGGAAGAAAGTCAAGGAAAACCGCTCTTTTTCGAATATTTAAGGTAAATGCCATCGACTACCCTGGA
This sequence comes from Aedes albopictus, assembly GCF_035046485.1. Classification (NCBI taxonomy): domain Eukaryota; kingdom Metazoa; phylum Arthropoda; class Insecta; order Diptera; family Culicidae; genus Aedes; species Aedes albopictus. The sequence continues at coordinate 384,850,025 of NC_085137.1, forward strand.
TAGGGATCGTCTTGACATTGCGCGTGCGACGCGTTCTGATTTGATCATCTTTAGACAGGTTGTTGCTATAATCCTCCTTGAGAAATCGCCCTTGAAATGACGGTTTGTCGAAGTGCGAGGTCAACCATCACCGATGGCTTAGCCATCATCCATGGTATGGATGAACCTCGGCTGTGGCCGCTTTCCTCCGTACTCGATCCTGTAACCCCAGACGCTCACAATGTGTGTAGGCATTGTCAGCCTGCAGTCTGAGTTAGGGTTTAGACCGGACGCCAAAAGGTGATATCGGTGAGGGACTCTCCACCGAATCTTGCATGAGAACAAAAACTACACGGAGAAATCAAACTACCTAATTTTTGGGTCGATTTTACTCAAAGCTGAGTATATCGAATAAACTAGTTACCCAAAATTAGGTTGTTTTCCCTCTTTTTTTCACCGATGTTGTCAAAAACAAACAGAGATGCATCTACCCAACGGGGGTCCTTGAGCCCAATAAGCCAATTTTGGGTAAATGCAGGCTTACTCAAAATTGGGTTGAATGAGGGGGGGTCTTGGGTTGAATTTACCTACTCTTAAGTAAATGTTTTTGCTGGAGGTGAAGGCAATTTACCTAGTGTGAGTTTAATCGATTTACTCAAATTTGGCTTATTGGGCCGAACTATGGGATTGCGTCAAAAGAACTCAATTTTGGGTAGTTTGGCGGTTCCGTGTAGTCTATTGGTCACCTGGAGGGGCATAGTAACTAGCTGCAGTAGTTATTCCGTTGATCTTCGCTATTGTGAAGTTCTCGTTTGACGTGAAAACGAACTCTTGGTCTGGAAAGTGAAAGTTGTACAACCGATAGTTTATCCGCTCCCCAGTTCACGTTGTCGGTGGGAATGCATTACGAGTCCGCCAGGGGAGCGATATACACTACCCGCCAATAGAGTAATGCGGGGCAAAAGTTCGCACCTAACAGACTTCACAAAATAAGTAATAAACAAAAAGAAAATAATGTAGTTTTTCTTCGTTAAACGGGTCCCTAACATGTTACCTAACATGTTACCCCTTTGCATCCCGCTCTTTCTCGTGTTTGTTTAGGAGAGTGAGAAAGAAAAAAAAAGCTAGATTCGCCAATGAGTTTTGGTATCTAACACAATTTTCAAAACAAGTGTGGGGCAAAAGTTTGCACATTATACAGGGTAGTTTATTGGTGTGAAGTTTATTTATTTCATGTAAATTCATGTTTATCCTTTTACTCTATCCATGAAATCTGTTTATTTCTGTTCATGGCATTACAGATCAATTGGCTTCGTGGTCGTGCGGCTAGTGTCACCAAGCATTTCGTCGCATCGTGCTAGGAGCGCGGGTTCGATTCCCGCCGCAGCTGTCAGGAAAAGTTTTCGGCTGTGCCACTGGGCGTTGCATGCTAGTCCGTTGTCTAGTGTCGTGCTTCCTTCAAAGAGCGAATAGCTCACTGGAAGTACTAAACGTGTCCGTGTCTTGATTTGGAATACGACCTGGTGTTCAGCTTTACATACAGTAGTATACATTCAGTATACAATGTATTTTACGAAGACTTCTACAACTATTAACTAAGAGCTGTCTATTTCAGCGTACTAAAGTTGTCAAAATACATTGTGGGGTAATCATAGAGATTGTTACGGGTATAAATATTTGTTACAATTATAAGACAGAATAATTGTTTAATGTCTTAAAAGTTTATTATTTGTGCGTTCTTTGTGATGTATGTTTTATTTTACCTTGTACATATTCCCATAATTTTAATGCACATTTATAGGGTTCTGGAAAAAAGAGACCCATGAGATGCAATCCTACTTTGATTGCCAACTTTCAGGCCATTTCTGGCAGCGGTCAAGTACTAGAGATGTGTAAACCTTTCCCTGCCACAGACTTCAAGTTGTTGATCTCAAGTATCGAACCCCGAAACGTGATGCCCGAATAGGATTAGTTTTCCTAGACAAAACCAAGCTATGAACACAGTAATAACTACTGTGAACTAAAAGGCTGATAGACCCAAACCAATAAATGAAACCTCGTCATACTGTGATCGGAAGAAGTTATCCATCTGGATAACAGGGCACATATATGTTTTGTGTCGTGTTGAGTCAATTTGTAATGTCGCCTATTTGTACATTTGAAAGGTTCTATGTGTCGTGATGTGTTAATACACTGAAAAAAAAATATTTTATTTTATTTTTGTAACAACATACGTGTTGCACAAAACTTCTCCGACATTATTAACGTCAGGACCTATCGTGGCGCCAATATCGACTCCGACTACTGGTGATGGTCAAACTGCGCCCAAAACTCTCCCTCATCAACAACGTACCTTACCGGCGACCGCCACGGTACAACCTAGAGCGACTGAAACAACCGGATGTCGTCTCAGCATACGCGCAGAAACTCGAGGCCGCGTTGCCAGACGAGGGCGAGCTCGATAAGTCCCCTCTAGAAGACTGCTGGAGTACAGTGAAAGCAGCCATCAACGATGCACCCGAGAGCATCATCGGGTGCGTGGAACGGAATCGGCGGAAGGAATGGTTCGACGAAGGGGGCAGAACGGATTTGAAGGAGAAGAACGCAGCGAGGGCGCTAATGCTGCAGCAAGGCACCCGACAGAACGTGGAACGTTACAAATAGAAGCGGAAACAGCAGACCCGCCTCTTTCGGGAGAAAAAAACGCCGCCTGAAAGAAGCGGAGTGCGAAGAAATAGAACTGCTGTGCCGTTCCCAAGAAACACGGAAGTTCTATCAGAAGCTCAACGCATCCCGCAACGGCTTCGTGCCGCGAGCCGAAATATGCAGGGATAGAGGCGGAGGCCTCTTGACGGACGGACGTGAGGTGATCGAAAGGTGGAAGCAGCACTTTGATGAGCACCTGAATGGCGTGGAGAACGTAGGCATGGGAGACCACGGCAACGGAGGAAACGACGACGCCAGTGCAGCGGAGGATGGAAATGAACCAATTCCCACGCTGATGGAAGTTAAGTATGCCGTTAATCAGCTCAAAACCAACAAAGCAGCTGGTAAGGATGGTATCGCAGCTGAACTCATCAAGATGGGCCCAGAAAAGTTGGCCACCTGTCTGCATCGGCTGATAGTCAGGACCTGGGAGACCGAACAGATACCGGAGGAGTGGAAGGAAGAGGTAATCTGCCCCATTCACAAGAAAGGCGACCATTTGGAATTTGAGAACTTCAGGGCGATCACTATTTTGAATGCTGCCTACAAAGTGCTATCCCAGATCATCTTCCGTCGTCTGTTACCTAAAACGAATGAGCTCGTGGGAAGTTATCAAGCCGGCTTCATCGACGGCCGGTCGACAACGGACCAGATCTTTACCGTACGGCAAATCCTCCAGAAATGCCGCGAATACCAGGTCCCAACGCTCCACCTGCTCATCGACTTCAAGGCGGCATACGACAGTATCGACCGCGCAGAGCTATTGAGAATCATGGACGAAAACGACTTTCCTGGGAAGCTGACTAGACTTATTAAAGCAACAATGTGCAAAACTGCGTAAGGGTTTCGGGTGAACTATCCAGTCTTGATCCAGTTCATTCGAATCTCGCCGGGGGCTGCGACATGGCGATGGAGTCTCATGCCTACTCTTCAACATCGCTCTGGAAGGTGTGATGCGACGAGCCGGGCTCAACAGCCGGGGAACGATTTTCACAAAATCCGGTCAATTTGTGTGCTTTGCGGACGACATGGACATTATTGCCAGAACATTTGGAACGGTGGCAGAGCTGTACACCCGCCTGAAACGTGAAGCAGCAAAGGTCGGACTGGTGGTGAATGCCTCAAAAACAAAGTACATGCTGGTAGGCGGAACCGAACACGACCGGATACGTCTGAGTAGTAATGTTACGATAGACGGGGATACTTTCGAGGTGGTGGAGGAATTCGTCTACCTCGGATCCTTACTGACGGCTGACAACAACGTGAGCCGTGAAATTTGGAGGCGCATCATCAGCGGAAGTCGGGCCTACTACGGGCTCCAGAAGAAACTGCGGTCGAAAAAGATTCACCCACGCACCAAATGCACCATGTACAAAACGCTAATAAGACCGGTGGTCCTCTACGGACACGAGACATGGACCAAGCTCGAGGAGGACCTGCAAGCACTCGGAGTTTTCAAGCGACGCGTGCTAAGGACGATCTTCGGCGGCGTGCAGGAGAACGGTGTGTGGCGGAGAAGGATGAACCACGAGATCGCTGTACTTTACGGCATCCAGAAAGTGGCCAAAGCCGGAAGGATACGATGGGCAGGGCATGTTGCAAGAATGCCGGACAACAGCCCTGCAAAGCTGGTGTTTGCAACTGATTCGGTTGGCACAAGAAGGCATGGAGCGCAGAGAGCACGATGGGCGGACCAGGTGGAGCGTGACCTGGCGAGCATTGGGCACGACCGAGGATGGAGAACGGTAGCCACAAACCGAGTATTGTTGAGTATGGTAAGTGGGGGCAGGATGGGTCACCTAAGAAATGGATCCCTATAACTTTCTGTATATAAATTGCATTTCTCTGTATTCTACCACGACTCTCAGATACACTAGTCAGCTATGATATAAGAGTATAAAAAGGTAATAAAGTTTGATACCTGCTTCTTGACAAACAATTTTCAAAACATGACCCATCTTGTCCCACCTCATTTTAACGGGGGCAAGATGGGCTATAAGAAAACTCGATTTTCCTCCAACAAAAAATACTATATCTTCTAGTTTTTCTCTATATATCTAAGCTTCATAGACGTACAGATTACATGAAGAAAGTGTTGAAACATATCGGTAGATTATTCTCAGAACTAGAAGATTTTTTTCGGGTAGCCATAAACGGACTTTGAAAACCTATACCTATTTTTTTAAGGAAAATTTAAAAAATATGTTCTCAAATTTTCAGTGCTCTCATCGCTTCGATAATGTAGGTCACAGAATAGCCTTTCCATGAAAAATAAAACATTTTCAAAAACTATGCAAACATACCGAAAAATTAGGGTGACCCATCTTGCTCCGTCTACACAATACACGTAGTTATATGGAATGTATAGCATAAGAAGTATAACGAAAAAATATTTTGTTTTTTTTCTGTGCGAGGAACGTATAGAATTTTCGAAACAATATACCACTTTTTTGTGTATCCCCGTCGTATATCTGGGAAAATTATTGAAAGATTCAAAACATATATTGTGCGATTGAAAACGGTACTGACCCATCTTGTCCCCACATACCATACTATTGTTGATTACAGTGTCGAAAAAAATCAGCACAATGATGTTCAATTTGTGCGAAAACGATCACAAATAAACAAACACAGTTACCCATAGACACGAGGCCGAGAATGAACATGACAAAGAAGAGACGAGACAATGAAAGCGGCGTCTTGTGGTGTCATCCACTGTAGTTGAAGTTCAGTTCAGCTGAACTTCAGCTCGATGATTTCGAATATGAATATTTCAATTTGGAATAGATTTATTATGTTTTTAGGCATGCAAATACCGATATCTTACCTTAATTGAATGCATTATAGTAACTTTTGATGAGTGCTGCAAAACAACTGCATTTTTTGCTTCTGCATCGAGCTCAATTAAAACGAATCAGTTGAAATTGAAAATACTGACTTTGAGTATCAGTAGGTGGTTGAAGTTCAGCAGACAGCGGTCAAAAGAATTTCGGAAACATACATTTCTGAGAATGCCGCTCGGGTTGTCAAGACGACTATCAAAACAAAAACAAATCAACGACGCTGGCGCCGCTGGGCGTCGGTGCAGACGACCGTAATTTGACAATTTCCGTCACTGGTTGATTATGTCTTGTCTTAAATGTGATGTTGAACAAATAAATGTATGTAGTAGCTCTATCTATCCTCTTCTCAATAACAATGCGTTTTGAGGTGGTTTTTGGAGAAACTTTCGATTTATAACTGTCTAAATGAGTCACCACACCATTTGACCAAAATCGAGGGGTCTGCAAAAATTGTTGTGACTCTAACTAACGGGCGGTCCATCAATTTGAGTAACCAAATGCATTTTCCTTACTTTTTTAGCGAGGACTTTCAGAAAATCGCCACCTGAAACATTTTTGAAGACAAGGTGTAAATAGTGGGCCGGTCTCAGCGTGAAAGGTTGAACAAGCTTCTTTTTCTTTTCTTTGACGTAGAGTATGACTAAGACTGCTTCTCGGGTTAGTATTTTATACTAGCAAGCCTCCATTACGACCGGGAAACGAACCCGTCACTCTCAGCATGGCTTTGCATAATAGCCGTGTATCTAGCGTTTCGGCTTGTAGGCGTCAAGTAAGTCAGTTGGCGCTGGAGGGGCCATATATGGACCCCGAAGATGTGAGCATGACAAATGTGTTCGAGGCCAATGAGGTTACGGTAGCATCGGCTAAACAATTCGTCTCCAAAAAGTTAGATCATGAGTAACGAATATATACTGGTGGAAATGCCAAAATTGCATAGTAATTCGTTTGTTAGTCCTATCAATAAATCTGTTAATGCATATTTGTTGAAAGTTTCAAAGTCTATTTTAAATTTATTTCAAAAAAATCCTATATGTATATTAATCATCGCATCCCATTCCAGATCGCTCCGCTTCATTGTGATTCTGCCAGTGTTGATCTGCTTCATCTGCACCATCCTGAGCATACTGATAATATTCCAAATCTATACCTAATATTTGCTGCAACGGTAGTCACCGCTGGACGATGGTTATTGACGACTAACCGAAGAGGTTAGATTACCAACTAAACTCCGTCGAAACTCAACAAAATGCTCAGCTTTTCAGCTGATGAAGAGAAGTGATAGCTTTCACTCCATTTTAAGCAGGTAAGAATCTTTCGTCAATCATCAATAGCACACCGTTCGAGAGCGGAGATTACTCGTTGAATTCGAACGACACCGAACAACATTCAGCAAACAAAACAAGAAAATCGTTCCCAATACCAGCCAGAATACTACTGATGATAGCAGATCTTCGATTAGCTCGTAAGAAGACGTGTGGTCGCACGCACGTGGAGCAGACATTTGTCAGGCTTTTTGTATAGGAGCGCCGCACGCCCGCGCGTGTGTTTGTGTTTGAATGTGTATGTGTGAACGAAGCGATTTATTAAGCTTAAAACATTTTCGGACTATGTGTTAGTGGAAAGCTCAGCAGCTGTTCTGTTACGTGTGTGTAAGCAAGGGCGCAATGGACAAAACGGGAAATTTGTCTCCAGGGTCTCTACTTTTAAACAATGATAAAGTAATAACTAGATGGAAGCAAAACAAACACACTCACACTCACTCACAATAACCCTATGTACGTCTAGAATTTTATAGAAATTACGAAACCTAACATGTAGGTTTAATGGGATTCAATTGATAGCGGATGGGTTTGCATGGAAAGATCGATCTCCGAAGTCAATGGATTTTTTTTTAGTGGACCGAGTTTTTGAAACCAAAATAAATAGGATATTCGTTCCCTTATTAGGGCGAAACTGGAAGCATTTTTTTTATTTTTTGGTTTTTGATTTTTCATTAAATAAAGGAGCAATATTTTCAAAATCGGTTTTCGTACACATGTAGAGTATGGATCAGGGCATCTTCTGATTTTTTTTTGTGGTGGAAAATGTTTTCCACTTTTGCAGGAACCATTTTTTTGTGAAATTTTGTTCAAAAATGGTTTCTGCAAAAACGAAACACATTTTCCACAAAAAAAAAATCAGAAGATACCCTGATGACAACTTATGAGAGAACGTCTTAGCAGTTTTGCTAACGGACACTGATTCGCGAAAGTTCAAGTATTTTCAAAACCATTTTTTTTACAAAATGATGGACGTTAGAATGAGGGGCGGTCTTTTTAGTAGTAGGGTACTTTTAGTAAAATTGAGCGGTTGGTTTTGTTGTGGAATCTAAACGCTTCACACTACGCATGGCCGCCTTGATGCTTGTGGTGCATTTCCGATGTACTACAAGCATTCGTCTAGATTGACAATTTCACAGAACTCTGCCCATAACCAGTTGACATTTCATTCGGAGACCATTCAGCCCATTGTGTCCGTTGACGAAAAATCCCATTTATATAAATAGCTATAGAACTTTGATAAGAATGTCCGAAACAAGAACAAAACACGCTAGCCCTAATGTGAAGAAAAGTATTTTACTCTCAGATTTTAATGTTTCATTATTTTCCTCAAACCTTTTGGAGGCGAAGAAAACAGGAAAAACTGACAGAGGTGACACACCGATGGTGCTGGAAGTTGTTGTAATACTTTCTTGAAAGATGAGATTATGCATGATATGCAACCACCATTCTTGTTTTGCCTTTGATTCGGAAGGGGGAGACCCCATCAATGTTAAGTCTGCTAGCATTTATCCAAGAAGAGCCGGCGTTTAAGTTTCGCTCTTAATCCATTACTAAACTGTAGATTTAAATGTTTTATTACACTAAATCCGTTAGAAATAAAAACCTATAAATAGACTTTATTTACACTGATAGTTGCTATTTCTAGGATTTCGTTCCGTTAAACCTATAGCTTACCTATATTCATATTTACGTAAAAACTGCAACTGACAGAAAATATATTATTTTCTTATATTTGAAACTGCTCGTTCCATATTCTGTAAGGCTTGTATGTGCGAGGTTGGATACGAATTGAGCATAAGACTAAAAAAACACAAGAAAAGAGGATTGCTTTTAATAAACCTAAAAACTACGCTTCGAGTAATTCGTTTTCCTAAATTTCCTAACTGTTACAAACTAATTGAAGCTTATACTCTCGTACGCGCTAATCACTCTGTGCTGATAGATTTTAGTGGACGCGGTACCAAAAACACTCCTCTGGTTTTATATAATACTTTCCTCTTGATAACGTATTGTGTCGACGTTTGATCAATTCCGATAAAAAAATACTACTATTTCAGTAACAAAAAAAAAAAGAGATAAGGAAACAAACTCAAGCCTAACAAGACCTTAAAAGATAACGAAACTATCACTGCGCTATTTTCAAGATTTATTCTAGTGGTAATCGTATAAAACGTATGTAGTAGTGCACTATGTAAAGCAACCGACGAGATGAAGAAAGTATCGAACAAACAAACAGAAAATGCTAAAGGTGTATGCATAACAACAACAGATGAAGTAGAGAGATCATAAATCGTAAATAGCTTAGCTACTCTTTTACGCCAGAAACTAAGATCATAACAACAAAAAAACCGGAACAAATAGTGACATTTGGACACATTGAGGAATAATAGATGGTGGTTATCAGTTTGGAAAGAAACGTCCCTGGTCGTCGTGCTATTCGATTGCGATTCGTTGTCAGTGACAACTTCTTACTTTCAATCATGTACTCTCCTGGTCATGCAGATGTTCTCCTGTGTCTCAGCATGTCTATTATAAGTAGATAAAGAAGAATACCAGATGGAATTCCAGTAGGAATTCCTGGAGGAAGTCTTGGCGGAATATCAGAAGGAATTCTTGGAGGAAAATGCTGAAGGAATTCCAGAAAGAGGATTCTTCGAAGAAATTCCTGGAGGTATTCCAGAAAGAAATTCCTAGATTAATCCCAGAAGAAACCCCAGTAGGAATTCGTGTAGGAATACCAAAAGGATTTTTTTGTAGGAATTCCAGAAAACATATTAGGGGAATACCAGAACTTCATGGATTAATTTCAGAAGAAATACCTAAATGAATTCCAGATAGAAACCCTGGAGGAATTTCTAGAGGAATTCCAGAAACAATTCCTGGAGGAACATGAGTTGTAATTCCAAGGAGAACCCAGTAGCAATTCCTGGAGTAAGTAATCCCAGTAGGAATGTCTGGGCGAATCCCCGATGGAATTCCTTAAAAAAATCGGAGGAATTTCAAAAGGAATGCCGGCAGAAATTCCTGATGGAAATTCTGGATGAATCTTTGAAGGAATTTAAGAAATAATTCCTTGGGGAATGCTAAATAGATTTCCTAGAGAAATCCTAAAAAAATAGCTGGAGAAATATCCGAGGGTATTCCTGGAGCATTATCATAGGGAACTCCGCAGATGATTGTCAGTAGCAACTTCTGAGGATACCCCACAGTGAATCCTCTTGAAGGAATCCTAAAGGCTCTGCTGGAAGTCACAGAAGGAATCCGAGGAGCAATCTCTGGAGAATATGCAACTCTCAAAAGGAACTTTTGGATGAATCACAGAAGCAATTACTGAAGGAGTCTCAGAGAGAATTGGTTAAGAAATATTAGAGATCTCCCGAAGGAAACGGAGAAGGAAATTTCTGTAGGAATCTACGAACTGAAAATCTACTGCTGAAAACAAATAACTTCTGGGAGAATTCTTCAAAGTTTTTGAACGCATTTCTGGAACAATCCCAGATAGAAATCTTACCTTACCTTACCGATCAGGCTAAGGACGGGGTGGCCTCTGCTGTACATAGTAGCCGTCTCCATTCCCATGGCTGTTTGTCTCCAGTTCCGCAAGCTGCGTAGGGTCCGCAGATCGTCCTCCACTTGGTCGACCCACCTAGCTCGCTGCGCACCACTTCTTCTTGTACCGGTTGGATGACTTTCGAGAACCATTTTAGTCGGGTTGCTATCTGACATCCTGATGACGTGACCCGTCCACCGTAGCCTCCCGATTTTTGCGGTATGGACGATGGTTGGTTCTCTCAGCAGCTGATGCAGCTCGTGGTTCATTCGCCTTCTCCAAGTCCCGTCTTCCATCTGCACTCCGCCGTAAATAGATGGTACGCAACACCTTCCGATCGAGAACTCCAAGGGCGCGTTGGTTCTCTGCACGTAGGGTCCATGTTTCGTGTCCATAGAGGACTACCGGTCTAATCAGCGTTTTGTAGATAGTTAGCTTCGTGTTACGGCGAACTTTATTCGAGCGTAGAGTTCTGCGGAGTCCAAAGTAAGCACGATTTCCTGCTGGTCACCAGTGAGCCCAAGTACACGAATTCTTCAACCGTCTCGATTTTATCACCGTCGATATTGATTCGGGGTGGCGGACGAAGACTTTCCTCCCTGGAGCCCTTTGCCATCATGTACTTTGTCTTCGACACATTGATGACTATTCCGATTCACCAGGCTTCAAACTTTAGTCGAATGTACGTTTCCTCCATCGTCTCAAATTTACGAACTATAATATCAATATCATCAGCGAAATCAAGCAGCTGAACGGACTTCGTGAAAATCGTCCCACTTGTGTTTATCCCCGCTCTCCTTATTACACCTTCTAACGCAGGGGTTTTCAGATCGTGCACCGCGGTGCACTTAGTCCACCGCGAAGCCTTGCCAAGTGCACTGAGACAGTTCGGAACATGCTACAAGTTTGATTAAAAGTATTGGATTAATAAATCGGCCAACAACGTGGATGGCTAATAGTAATTATACACTCAATTCTGTCTTTGCACGATCGCGGAAAAAACATTCGTGTAACTTCCGGAAATCGTGCAAACAAAATCCAATGGGAATTTTTTTCACACGATTTGCCCTCCGCAAATGACCAAAATCGCGTAAAAAAGTCGTGTAATTTCGAGAAAATCGCGTAAAAAAATCGTGTAAAAACAGGATTGAGTGTATATGACTATTATATTTGGAATATAAAATTGAGGAAACCTAGAGAATGAGAGTGATGTTTTCAATCAGATCAAAACACGATCGACTACCGTTCTTTTCCCATCCAACCAACACCCTCACAGTGTGACTACGCATCGCCTGTCAACACGAAAACTGATGCGCAGAGAAAATAGGTAGAGAAGCGAATAGTGTGAAGCCAAAAATACCTTATCGAACTGTCAAACTGGTATCCTATCGAACAAAATCAACAAACCTTGACGATTGCCGCATAAGTGAAGATAAGTATTGCATTCGTTTCAAACATATTTTCACCAAAGTTTCCAAATATCATGGATGACAGTGCAAACAGCATTGATTCCTTGAATTAATGAAAATTGTTCCATTTTGGAACATCAGTTTCATAATGTCTAGTTAATAAAACAACAGTTTTCAAATGCGGTATGCGAGATAGGCACTACCTTCGATGGGTGGATTAATCTGCTTTGCTGCAGTTGCCAGCATCCGAGCGATGAAATCAAAACAGAAAAAGTGTTGCCGTTCTGGCGGCTGTTCACTCTTCGCTTCTCTACCTATTTTCTCTGCTGATGCGGTAACTCAAACACTGAATGAACAATGAGTTATCTTGAGCATCTCTCAGCTTCTCGTATGTTCATCATCGCATGTTTTTATTATGAATCGATTCATTCACCGCTGCCAAGCCGATATTCATTATCACTTCCCGATCCGATTGACGTCTTCAATTTTCGTGGTCCGATCGAATCAATATAAATTGCAGTCGGAAAATTTTCGCTTTCAAAATGTACCGTAAGGCGAAAACGCAGAAGGAAAAAATTTTGCAAGTGGTGGAGCAAATTCGCGACGGAGACAAAACGGTTTATCAATGTGCGGTGGATATCGACTGTGCGGAAAAATGTTTCTATTCACAGAGTAAAACATTTATTGCCGGGAACTTCAAACGGCACTTCCAGAGCCATCACCCACATGTGCTCAAGGAACTTGCCTTGGAAAAGTGCAGTGCGGACGAAGACGAGCCTGGACAGAAGAAGTCCAAGGCATGTAAGCCTAAACTGGCAGTGGAGATGGAGAAGCGAGACGGTAAGTTATGTAAGATGGTTATCGAGGGATTATTGAAATTTTAGGCTACACTTGAAAAGGCAAGATGTAACCCCATATCTTGCATCAGATGGGAGGGGGAGGCAATCCCTATTAACATGGGATAACTATGCTGCACATTGCAGTTTAGACCCCTACCTTTTCCGTATAGTATTACGCAATTTGTAAACAGCTCCATACATCTCTTTTCCAGGCTTTCTCGGACTGCTGCAGCTCGTAACCTGCAACAATTTGCCGTTCAGTTTTGTGGAATGGTCCGGTGTTAAAACACTGCTGCACCCGATACTTAAAGCGTGCGGAGCGGAGATGTCACGGCAGCGAGTAGCAGAGTATGTGAGACTTGCTGCTTCCGCGATCCGTGAGATCATGCGGTCGCAGTTTGAGAAGCAAACAGTCAGCATAAAGATCGATTCTGCATCGCGGCGGGGCAGATCAGTGTTTGGCATGAATGCACAATATATAGACGCGGATGGCAATGTGCAAATCAGGCATTTGGGTAAGTTTTGTTGTATATTGTTATTGTGAATAATGGAATATTCTGCATATATCACGTTCTACAGCATATGCCAGTCTCGCAACACGGGGTAGAATGTTTAACAAGGAATGAACTTAAAAGTAAACATCTATTGGATCAAGTCAAACCACATATTTGAGAATTGGGTGTTTTGGTCAAATACTTGACCCTGTGAATTAGCACTTTATACATTTTATCTTTGGTTGAATTTAGGGTTATTCAACAATACTTAGTGTAACGCGAACAAGAGGTTTCAGGGCGTTTCAAGAGGTTCCAGTGAGATTTCAGAAGATTTATGCGAGATGTTACGGGCACTAGCGTGCACAGGGGGGGGCAAGGGGGGGCACTTGCCCCCCCTTCTATAAAAAAAATCTATGCACCATTTTTGCAATTCTTGCACCTTGGATCGTACCACGCAATGTTGAGAATCACTGAGTTATGGTGCACCATTGACTCATACAATTTCTTAGTATCTCATGCACAACCATGATGTTCTCAGAATCATCTAGGCTAAACTCACGCACCATCTTCTAACTAATCAGTGATGTCAGCACCACATTTGAAAAACATGCACCATTTTGGCATTTCGTATACCAAAACTGTATTCCATGTACGTGAACCATGGTGACTTCGGCACCACATTGAATTGCAAGCACCATTTTTGCAATTCGTGCACCTAGCCATACAAAATAACGAGTATCACTGAATAGCAGTGAGGACTAATACAGCACACTAACATCATGCACCTTCTTCAAAGCTTTCAATGCACCATCATGATGTTCACAGAATGGTCTAGGTATCCACGCATTATGATGATCGCATGAAATGTCATTTTATCAATTAAGTATCTAATACCTCATACTGATATGCACCATTATGAAATTTCATGCACCATCACAGCTCTTCAAGCACCATTTCAGCGTTTATTATATCATCTAGGCATCTAAAGCACTGTAATGTTATGAGCATCACATAAAATACATTTTTTTGTATGCTATGCACCATTTTTGCAATTCGTGCACCTAATCATAAGCTTTGAAAAACGGTGACAACTAATGCATCATCTAGTATCATGCACCTTCTTCAAAGCTTTCCAACCACTATTTTGACATTCACTGTATCATCTAGGCATCTTGTGCACCATTATGTTGTGGTTCACAAGTGAATTTGATGCACCATTTTGGCATTTCGCATACAAAATAGCATTCCTTGTACCTGGACTATGTTGATTTCTGTGCCGCATTGAGTTTCCTGCACCATTTTTGCAATTCGTGCACCTACATATGGAATTTGTTGAGTATAACTGAATCATGGTAAAACTAATGCACCATACAGACATCATGTAGTTCTTTGCATTCCATGTACCACCATGCTGATCACATAAATATGTAAGCACCATCTCACGCGTCATCTAAGCATTTAATTCACATTTGAATTTCATAAGCTCCATTTTGCCATATCGTACACCCAATTGTGTTCCATGTACCTGATCCATGTTAACTTCCGCACCACATTAAATTCTATGCATCATTTTTGCATTTCTTAATTTTGGATCTAATCACCCAATGTTGAGAATCACTGAATCATGGTGGCAACAAATGCACCCCTGATACATACAATTTCTTAGTATCTCATGCACAACCATGATGTTCTCAGAACCATTTTTAGGCTAATCTCACGCACCATCTTCTAACTAATCAGTGATGTCAGCACCATATTCGAATAACATGCACCATTTTGGCATTTCGTGTTCCAAAACTGTAATCCATGTACGTGAACCATGGTGACTTCGGCATCACATTGAATTGCAAGCACCATTTTTGCAATTCGTGCACCTAGCCATACACAATGTCGAGTGTCGCTGAATAACGGTGACAACTAATACAGCACACTAACATCATGTACCTTCTTCAAAGCGTCCACAGGATGATCAAAGTATCCACGCATTATACTGATCTCATGCACTATTTTTTAATCAACTAGGAATCTAATGCATTATACTGATATGCACCATCATTAAATTTCATGCTGTGGAGCGGACCTGGTTGGATGGTTAGAACACGTGACTATCACGCCGAGGACCTGGGATCGAATCCCACTCCCGACAAACTCACAAAATGTGAGTTCTTCCTTCGGAAGGGAAGTAAAGCGTGGGTCCCGAGATGAACTAGCCCAGGGCTAAAAATCTCGTTAATACAGATAAAAAAAAAAAAAAAAAAAAAAAAAATTTCATGCACCATCAAAGCTTTCCAAGCACCATTTCAGCGTTTATTATATCATCTAGGCATCTGATGCACCATTATGTTGTGAGCATCACATAAAATACTTTTATTTTGTATTCTATGCACCATTTTTGCAATTCGTGCACCTAATCATGCAACATGTTGATAATCTTTGAATAACGGTGACAACTAATGCAGCTCACAAGCATCATACGCCTTCTTCCAAGCCTTCCATGCACCATTTTGGCATTCATTATACCATCTAGGTATCTTATGCACCATTATGATGTGGTTTACATTTGAATTTGATGCACCATTTTGGCATTTCGCATACAAAATAGTATTCCACGTACCAGGAACATGTTGATTTCGGTGCCACATTGAGTTTCCTGCACCTTTGCACGAATTGCAAGTGCACCTTAATATGAAACATGACGAGTATAACAGAATCATGGTGAAGCTAATGCACCATATTGACATCATTGTCCGCACTGAACGCATGAAAATTCTGCTCTTTTGATTTACACCACCAAAACCATCGTATTTATGTAATCTTCATATTTTGCCTGATAGAAGGATGTTTGAATATCCTAAATGTCATTTCGAACTGTCAAAAAACCGCACCGCAGTGCCACACTGTGCGCGCAAAGAGAATTTCACCCAGGTGAATTCACCCCAGTGAATTTCTCTTTGCGCACTCAGTGCGGCAATGCGGTGCGATATTTTGACAGTTCAAAGTGACATATACGATATTCAAACATCCTTCTAACAGGTGAAATAGGAAGATTACATATATACGATGGTTTTGGTGGTGTAAATCAATAGAGCTGAATTTTCATGCGCTCAGTGCGGACAAGCATGTGTACCACCATGATGTTCACAGAATCATCTCACGCACCATCTTTGAATCAAATATGTGTCTAATTGCGAAATAACCCCAATGCACCATCGTTAAATTTCATGCATTACTAAAGCTTTTAATGCGTAATCGTGGCGTTCACTATATCATCTAGGCATCTATTGCACCATTATTAATATATGAAGTTTCGTACATCGAAATAGCATTTCTTGTACGATGTCAACTCTAATACATCATACTGACATCAAGCACCATCTTTGAATGACATGCTCCATATCAGCATTCAATGCACCATACCAATGAACTCAGTGTTATCAGAAGATCCTATACACCACGGTGACATCATGCACCTTTATTGCCGCACCCAATTTGATTTTTACGCAGCACCAACATTTTTATGTTTACACCATTTCCAAATCTCATGTTTAATCTTAGCATTCTATAAATCAAATTGCAATTACTTGCCACGCATGCATTATCTCGACGTTCCCTCGATAATTAAGGTATATAATGAACCATACTCACATCACACACCTTTTTAAAATTCTATACACCTTCTTGGTGTTCATTGTATCATCCACAATTGAATTTTATATACCATTTTGTGATTCGCGCATCAAAATAGCATTCCGTGGATCATTTTGAGAATCACTTTACCAGCTCGAGAAATATCTGGAGTAATCCGTGGAGGCATTCTAGGAGAAATCCCTGGAGAAATTTCAGGGGGAATCCTTGAAGGACTTTCTGGAGGAATCCCTGAAGGCATTACCAAAGAAGTGCATGAAAGAATTCATGAAAGAAGATCTCAAAAACTGAAAGAGGAGTCTAGAAATTCCTGTAGAATTTGCAGGATAAACTACTGAAAGAATTGCTGGAAAAATTATTGAAGGAATACCCTGGAGGCATTCCTAAAGGAATCCTTGAAGAATTTCCTGGGGGAATCCGTAGAGGAATTCGTGAAAGAATTCATAGAGGAATTTGTGGAGAAATATTTCGAAAAACTCCTGGGCAAATTTCTTGAAGAGTTCCAGCAAGGGCTCATTGACGAACCCCTGGAGGATTTCCTGGAGTAAACTCTGGAAGCATTCCTGGAAGAAACCCTGGAGGAATTCCTGGAAGAATTTCTGGCGGAATCTCTGAAAGCATTCCTGAAGGAATCCTTGGAAGAATGCCTGGAGGTTTCCTTGTAAGAATTCCTGGAGGAACTTCTGGAAGAATGTCCGGAGGAATTTCTGCAGGAATCTCTGAGGAAATTTCTGGAGGGACATTTGGAGGAATTTCAAGAAAAATTCCTGGAGGAAGCTATGTGAAATTCCTGGAGAAATCCCTGGAGGAATTCCTGAAGGATTCCGTGAAGGAATTACAGGATGAAACACTGGAGGGGTGACAGAAGAAATCCATGAAGGAATCCATGAAATAATTCATGGAGGAATTCCAGGATGAATTGCTGGAGGAATTCCTGAAGGATTTTTTTTAAATTCCTGCATGAATTTGTAGAAGAATTACTCGCGGAATTTAATGACGAATCCTTGCAGAAATTACTGGAGAAATCTCTGGAGGAATTTGTGGAGCAATTTCTGAAGGAATCATTTTTTTTAATCTGTATTAACGAGATTTTCAGCCCTAGGCTAGTTCATCTCGGGAGCCACACTTTACTTCCCTTAAGAAGGAAGAACTCACATTTTGCGAGTTTGTCGGGAGTGGGATTCGATTGCAGGTCCTCGGCGTGATAGTCAAGTGTTCTAACCATCACACCAAGTCCGCTCCACCCTGGAGGAATCAGTGAAGGCATTCCTGAAGGAATTTTTGGAAGAATCCGTGAAAAAATCTTGGAGGAATTTCTGGAGGCATTCTTTCAAGAATTATTGGAAGAATTTCTGGAGGATTTTCAGGAGGAATACCTGGCTGAATCACAGGAGACATTCATAGAGGAATCACAGGAGACATTCATAGAGGAAATCCTAGCGAAAGCTTTAGAAAATTCCTGGAGAAATCCCTGCTTTAATCCTAGGAGGAATTCCTGAAGGAATCCGTAAAGGACTTCAAGGATGAATCCCTGGAGAATATTTAGAGAAACATCTGGAAGAATCCCTAGAGGTTTTTTCTGGAGAAATTCCTAAAAAAAATGTAGGAATTCCTGGAAGATTTTCTGGAGGATTTCCTGAAGGAATTCTTTAAAAACTTTCTGGAAAAATATTTGCGGCTTCCTGGAATGATTAAACGAACTCCTCGAGCAAATGAACTCCTAGAGGGATTTTTGAGGAATATCTGAAGAAATTCATTGATAAATCCCTGGAGGAATTCCTGAAGAAACTCCTGGAGAAATTCCTGGCGAAATTCATGGAGGAATACCTGAAGAAATTTTTCGAGGAATTCCTGGAACAGTTCCAGGAGAAGTTTTTTTCTGGAGAAATTCATGGATAAATTCTTGTAGGAATACCTAGAGGAATTCTTGGAGGAATCCATGAAGAATTTTTTAGATGATTTCCTGGAGCAATTAATAGAGAAATTTTTATAGTTGTCCCAGGAGAAATTTCTGGAGAGATTCCTTGAAAAATTCCAGAAAAGTAAATTCTGTAGAAATTCCTGGAAAAAATTCTCGAAGAATTCCTGAAAGAGTTCCGAGAGAAATTTCTTCAGGATTTTCTGGAGAAATCCGAGTAGGAATTCCTTAAGGTCTCCAGTTAGCCTAGTGGTTAAGGCTATGGATCGCCAATCCGGAGACGGCGGGTTCGATTCCCGTTCCGGTCGGGAAAATTTTCTCGACTCCCTGGGCATAGTGTATCATTGTACTTGCCTCACAATATAGAAATTCATGAAATGGCAGGCAAAGAAAGCCCTTCAATTAATACCTGCGGAAGTGCTCAAAGAACACTAAGTTGAAGCGAGGCAGGCCAAGTCCCAGTGGGGAAGTAGAACCATAAAGAAGAAGAAGAAGAAGATCCTTGCAGAAATTCCTTGAGGAATCCCTGTAGAAATTCAAGATGGAATTACTGAAGACATTTTTGAAGGAATGAATGGAGAAATTCCTGGAGGAATTCACGAAAGAATTCTTTGAGGTATTTTTTGCGAAACATTCATGGAGGAATTCCTGGAGAAATTCCTGGATGATTTTCTTCAGGAATTTCTGGAGAAATTTCTGGAAGAATCCATGTTTGCATTCCAAGAGGTATTTCTGGATAAATTCCTCCAGAATTTTTAGGAGCAATTCATTTATGAATTCTTGGAGGAATAACTAGAGAAATTCCTGGATGAATTCTTTAAGGCATTTCTGGACAAATACTTAAAGCTTCCTGGAGGAACTCCTCGAGAAATTAATAAAGGATTTTTTGAACAATTTCTGAAGAAACTCATGGATGAATCCCCGAAAAAATTTCGAAGGAATCCATGGAGAAATCTCTGGAGGAATTCTTATTGGATATTGAAGGAATTCTGGCAGAAATTTCTGGCGGAATCCAAGGAGGTATCCCTGAAGCAATTCTTGGAAGGGTGCCGGGAGACATTCCTTTAAGATTCTCTGGAGGAATTCTGACAGAAATTCCTAGAGATTTTTCTGGAGTAATTCCTGGAGGTATTTCTGGATGATTTTTTGAAGAAATTCATGAATAAATCATTGAAGGAATGAATCCCTGAAGAAGTCCTTGAGAATTTCCTGTAGAATTTCCTGGAGGAATCCATGGAAGAATTGCTCGAGAAATTCCAGGAGGAATTCCTGGAAGAGTTACGGGAGAAATTCCTTTATGATTTTCTGGAGAAATCTGTAGAGCAATTCCTTGAAGAATCCCTGGAGGAAATATTGAAGAAAATCTGGCAGACATTCCTAGAGGTTTTTTTCTAGAAGAAATTTCATGAGGAATCTCTGAAGGGATTCCTGGGGGTAATTCTGGAGTAATTCCTGGAGGTAGGGTAATTTTTCAATTGTTGCACGGTTAAAAATGCGCCAATTGTTGTACACCTCATAAGAATAACATGGAGTGTGCAACAATAGGCGAGTTTTTAGCCATGCAACAATTGGATAATTACCCTAATTCTGAAGAAATTTCTGGAGTGTTTACTGGAGGAATTCTTGGAGGAATTATTTGAGGAAATTCTGGAGAAATATATGAGGCTTCATGGAGAAATTCTGAAGGAACTCCTCGAGGAATTTCTGCAGGATTTTTTTTAGAAACTCCTAGAAAAAGTTCTGGAGGAATTCTTTGAGGAATGCAAGGAGAAATCCCTCTAGTTTTGGTGAAAATTCCCAGAGGATTTTATAGAGGAATCCCTGGAGGAGTTCCTGGTAGAATTTCTGGCACTCTTCCTTAAGAAATTTCTGAAAGAATTCCCAGAGGATTTTTTTGCGGAATTTCTGAAGAAATTCATGGATGCATCCTCGGAGGAATTCCTGAAGAAATGCCTTGAGAATTTCCTGGAGGAATCCATGGGGGAATTTTTCGAGGAGTTCTAGGAGGAATTCCTTGGAAGAGTTTAAAATTTATCTAGGATTATCTGGAGGAATGCGAGGATCAATTCTTAGAGAAATCCCTAGAATAAATATTGTAGGAATTCTGACAGTCATTCCTAAAAGAAAATTTCAGGAGGAATCTCTGGAGGAATTATTGGAGCATTTACTAAAGGAATTATTTGAGGAATTTCTGGTGAAATATATGAGGCTTCCTGGAAAATTAATGGAGGAATGCCTGAAGGAACTTCTCGAGGAATTTCTGAAGGAATATCTGGAGGAATTTCTGAAGACATTCATTATCGCATCCCTGGAGGAATCCCTGAAGAAATTTCAGGAAAAAATCCTGAAGAAATTCCTAGGGGATTCCGTAGAGGATTCCGTGATGGAATTTCTCGCGGAATTATTCGAGGCACTGCTGGAGGAATTCCTGGAAGAGTTTCGGGTGTAATTACCTTAGGGTTTTCTGGTGGAGTTCATGGGTAAATTTTCAGAGAAATCCCTGGAGGCATCCCGGAGGAATTTCTGGAGGAATGTCTGAAGGAACTACTCGAGCAAATTCTGAAGGAATACCTGGAGGAATTTCTGAAGAAATTAATGAATGAATTATGAATGAATTCCTGCAGGAATTCTTGGATAAATTGCTGTAAAAAATCCTGAAGAAATTCCTGAAGGAATCCGTGGAGGATTTCCTGGACAAATTTCTTGCGGAGTTCCTCGAGAAATTCTTGGAAGGGTTCCGGGAGACATTCTTGGGAAACTCAGGCAGAAATTCCTAAAGGAATTGCTGGAGGAATTTCAAGAGTTCATCCTCGACAAATTTCTGAAAGAATTCCTGGTGGAATTTCTGGAGGATTTTTTGTGGAATTTCTGAAGAAATCCATGGATAGATCCCTGGAGAAATTCCTGATGAAATTGGAATCCATGGAAGTATCCATGGAAGTATCCTTAAAGAAATTTCTTGAGGAATACCAGAATTCCATGAGAAATTCTTTAAGCATGTTATGCAGGCATCCGTGGAGGAAATATTGAGTAAATTCTGACAGACAGACATTCAGGATTTTTCCTAGAAAAATGTCAGAAGGGATCTCTTGAGGAATTTTAGGGGTATTTACTGGAGGGATTCCTGGAGGATTTATTTGAGGAATTTCTGGAGAAATATATGAGGCTCCCTGGAGAAATGTCTGAAAGAACTCCTCGATGAATTTCTGAAGGAATTTCTGAAGGAATTCCTGAAGGAATTCTGGAAGAAGTTTCTGAGGAATTTCTGAAGAAATTCATTAATGAATCCCTGGAGAAATTCCTGAAGAAATTTCTGGAAAAACCATCTGGAAGACGGTGTAATTGTCTATTTTAAATTCCTGGAGGATTCCCTGGAGGTATTCCTGGAAGAGTTTTGGAAGAAATTCCTTTAGGATTTTCTGCAGGAGGAATTCCTGAAAAAATCACTAGCTGCATATTGGAGGAATTTCTAAAGAAATGTCTGAAGGAATCCCTTGAGGAATTTCTAAAGAAATACCTGGAGAAATTTCTGAAGAAATTCATTATTGAATCCCTGGAGGAATTCCTGAAAAAAATCCTGGAGAAATTACTGAAGGAATCTGTGGAGGATTTCCTGTAGAGATTCCTCGCAAAATTTTTGGAAGAGTTCCGGGAGACATTCTTTTAGGATTCTCTGGAGAAATTCTGGCAGATATCCCTAGAGGATTTTCTGGAGAAATCCCTGGAGAAATTTCATGAGGAATTCTTGGAGCATTTTTTTGAGGAATTCCTGTAGGAATTTCTAGAGGAATTTAAGAAGGATTTTTAGAAAAAAATCATGGATTCAGGAATTCCTGAAGAAGTTCGTTGAGAATTTCCTGGATAATTTTCTTAAGGAACTCCTGGAGGAATTTCTCGAGGAATTCCAGTAAGATATTCTTCAGAAATTCCTTTAGAACTTTCTGGGGGATTCCGTGGAGCAATTCCTAGAGGAATCCCTGGAGGAAATATTGCGGGAATTCTGGCAGACATTCCTAGAGGATTTTTCCTGAAAGAAATTTCAGGAGGAATTCCTGGAGGTAATTTTAGAAGAAATCCTGTAGTATTTACTGGAGGAATTATTTGAGGAATTCCTGGAGAAATATTTTAGACTTCCTGGAGGAATTTCTGAAGGAATTATTGGAAGATTTTTTGGGGGAATTCCTGGAGGAATCATGCACGAATCTTTGAAGAAATCCTGGAGGAATCTCTGTAGATTGCAACAAGGATTCCGATCAAAATGTTCTATCTAGGAATTCTGACATCCTCCAATTCTAGCATCACTAATTGTCCAGGATCAAAATTTTTTCACAACGACAATTTTTTTTTCTATAATTGATAGTTTTCTCGATATTCTCCATTGTATTTGATAAGTTTATAAAATTTTATAAAAGTCGAGATAATGACTTCGTATTATTATTATTATTATTATTATTATTATTATTATTATTATTATTATTATTATTATTATTATTATTATTATTATTATTATTATTATTATTATTATTATTATTATTATTATTATTATTATTATTATTATTATTATTATTATTATTATTATTATTATTATTATTATTATTATTATTATTATTATTATTATTATTATTATTATTATTATTATTATTATTATTATTATTATTATTATTATTATTATTATTATTATTATTATTATTATTATTATTATTATTATTATTATTATTATTATTATTATTATTATTATTATTATTATTATTATTATTATTATTATTATTATTATTATTATTATTATTATTATTATTATTATTATTATTATTATTATTATTATTATTATTATTATTATTATTATTATTATTATTATTATTATTATTATTATTATTATTATTATTATTATTATTATTATTATTATTATTATTATTATTATTATTATTATTATTATTATTATTATTATTATTATTATTATTATTATTATTATTATTATTATTATTATTATCTTTATTTACGAGATTTTCAGCCCTGGGCTGGTTCATCTCGGACGTATTAAAGTTTCGCATTGCCCTGAAATCATCACCATCCGAAGCTTTCTCCAGAATCTTAATATGAAGTACTTGGCGATGCACCACAACATGTTGAAACCCCTACTTGGGAATTCATATTGCGTGTAACACCATAATTATATTTTGCACCATGATCATACATATATTGCACCATTATTATGGTGCCCCCCCTAAGCAAGAACCCTGCGCACGCTAGTGGTTACGGGAGAGTTTCAAGGATTTGCAATTAGGTTTCAGAGGGCTTTTCAAGGAGCACCAGGGGGTTTAGTTACGTTTCAGAGAGCTTTAAGGAGTTTCGGTAGTGTTTCAGTGATTTTCAGGAGGGTTTTGAACACTATCGTGCGCAGGGTTCTTGCTTAGGGGGGGGGGGGGCACTATAATGATGGTGCAATATATGATCATGGTGCAAAATATAATCATGGTGTTACACGCAATATGAATTCCCAAGCAGGGGTTTCAACATGCTGTGGTTGGGATTCTGGAGAAGGCAAGGGAGAAGGCTTCGGATGGTGATGATTTCAAGGCAACGCGAAACTTTAATATGAAGTCATTACCTCGTCTCTTATAAAATTTTATTAACGTATCAAGTACATCGGAATATATCGAGAAATTTATCAATTAGAAAAAAATGTGGTGACAATTAGTGGCGCTAGAATTGGAGTAGAATTCATAGACTGAGTCAGAATTCCTAGATAGAAAGTTTCGATCGGAATCCTTGTTGCAATCTACAGAGATTCCTCCAAGGATTCGTGCATGAATTCCTCCAAAATTTTCCCAGCAATTCCTCCAAAAATTCCTCCAAGATGCCTCCAGGGATTTCTTCTAGGAATTGCTCCACGGATTTCTCCAGAAAATCCTGCAGGAATTTCTACCGGAATCCTTCCAGGAATTCCTTCAGGAAATCCTCCACGGATTCCTCTAGAAATTTCTCCAGGATTTTTTTCAAGTGTTTCTGCAGGAATTCCTCCATGGATTCATAAATGAATTTCTTCATAAATTCCTCAAAAAATCCTACAGAAATTTCTCTATGAATTCCTTTAGAAATTCCTCGAGGAGTTCCTTCAAATATTCCTCCAGTAATTCCTCCAGGAAGCCTCATATATTTCTCCCGAAGTTTCTCAAGTAATTCCTCCAGTAAATACTCCCGGAATTCCTCCAGGAAATCCCCCATAATTACCTCCAGGAATTTCTCCAGAGATTCCTCTTGAAATTTCTTTTAGGAAAAAGTCATTCCCAGAGTCTGCCAGAATTCCCCCAATATTTTCTCTAGGAATTGATCCACGGATTTCTCCAGAAAATCCTAAATAAAATCTCACGAATGTCTCCAGAAAATTCTCAAGGAATTCAGAAATTTCTCAAGGAATTCATACATCCAGAAAATTCTTCTAAAATTCCTCCAGAAATTCTCGAGGAAGAACGCCAGAAATTACTCCAGGAGTTCCTCCAGAAATTCCTCCAGGGATTCCTCCAGAAAATCTTAAGGAATTTCTCACGGATGTCTCCAGAAAATTACGCAGGAAATTCACAAGGAAATTCTTTAGCAATTCCTCCCGAATTATTTCAGGAATTTCTGGAGAAACAAATGAGGCTTCCTGCTTCCTGGAGAAATTTCTAGAGTTCCTGGAGGAGAATTTTGTGGAATTTCTGAAGAAATTCATTAATGATATTTTATGGAATTTCTGGAGAAATTCGTTAATCCAGGGATTCATTAATGACAGAAATGCCTCAAAAAAAAAAAATACATTAATGAATTTCATCAGAAGTTCTCAAAAAAATCCTTCAGAAACTCCTCTAGAAATTTCTCCAGGGATTCATCCATGAATTTCTTCAGAAATTCCTCAAAAATTTCCCCAGAAGTTTCTCCAGGAATTCTTTTAGAAATTTGTCGACGAAGAACTTCAGAAATTCCTTCAGCGATTTCTCAAAGAATTTCAGCCAGAATTCCCCGAGAATGTCTTCCGGAACTCTTCCAAGAACTCCTCGAGGAATTCTGAAAAGAATTTGACCAGGGGATCTTCCACAGATTCCTCCAGGAATTTCTTCGGTATTTTTTTCCAGGAATTCCTCCAAGTATTCATCAATGAATTCCTTCAGAAATTTCACAAAACATTCATTTCTTTAGAAATCCTTCAAGTATTCCTTTAGGAATTCCTCGAGGAGTTCCTTCAGACATTCCTCCAAAAATTCCTCCAAAATGCCTCCAGGGATTTCTTCCAGGAATTCCTCCACGGATTCCTAAAGAAAATCCTAAAGGAATTTCTCCCGGAACTCTTCCAGGAATTTCTCGAAGAATTCCGCGAGAAGTTCCTCCCGGGAATCCTCCAGGAGTTTCTCCGTTTTTTTTCAGAAATTTCTTCAAGAATTCCTCCAGGGATTCAGTAATGAATTTCTTCAGAAATTCCTCAAAGAATTCTTCCAGAAATTCCTCCACGGATTCCTTCAGTAATTCCTCGAGTAGTTCCTTCCGACATTCCTCCAGAAATTTTTCCAGGAAGCCTCATATATTTCTCCAGAATTTGCCCAAATAAATCCTTCAGGAATTCCTCCAGTAAATACTCCAGGAATTTCTCCAGAGATTCCTCTTGAAATTTCTTCTTGGAAAATTCCTCTAGGAATGTCTGCCAGAATTTCTTTAATATTTCTTCCAGGGATCCTGCAGGTAATGCTCCATATAATCCTCCAGAAAATATTAAAGGAATTTCTCCTGGAACTCTTACAGGATTTTTTCCTGGAATTCCTCGAGCAATTGCTCCAGTTATTCCTCCATGGATTCCTCCAGGAAGTTCTACGTGAAATTCTCTAGGACTTCTGTAAGAATTTTCTTTAGAAATTCATCCATGAATTTCTTCAGGAATTCTTTAAAAAATCCTCCAGAAATACCTCCACGAACACCTCCATTTTCCTTCAGAAAATCCTGTATAGGAGTTTATGCCAGAATTCCTCCAGAGAATCCTAAAGGAATATCTCCCGGAACTCTTCCAAGTTCTAGTGTTCTCCCGGAACTCTTCCAAAAATTCCTTCAGGGATACCTCCGTGTATTCCTCCAGGAATTTCAACAGGATTTTTTCCTGAAATTCCTTCAGAAATTCTTCCATGGATTACTCTAGGAATTTCTTCGGGAATTTCTTATATATATATATATATATATATATATATATATATATATATATATATATATATATATATATATATATATATATATATATATATATATATATATATATATATATATATATATATATATATATATATATATATATATATATATATATATATATATATATATATATATATATATATATATATATATATATATATATATATATATATATATATGCATGCATATATATATATATATATATACGCATGCATGTATATATATATATATATATATATATATATATATATATATATATATATATATATATATAACCTAAATAAGGGCGAAAGTAACATGAGAGAGTTCTCTTCATCGACTCTCTCTTCTCTTCAAATTAAAGTGACAAGATGCAAGTAAGGTTGCACTTTTTGGTCATAAATCGCTAGGTTGCGATGTAATCTAGCGTCTAAGTGTAAAAAAGTTCGATTGAATTTGCATCTTGTCACTTCGATTTGCAGAAGAGAGAGTCGATGAAGAGAACTCTCTCAAGTTACTTTCGCCCTTATTTAAACTCAATCTTGATATATATATATATATATATATATATATATATATATATATATATATATATATATATATATATATATATATATATATATATATATATATATATATATATATATATATATATATATATATATATATATATATATATATATATATATATATTAGTGTGGGTCATCGGAACCGTTTTCTCAGATCAAAGCTTTTTTGGTTCCATTTCGGGTCCTGAGTATCTGTGCAAAATTTGAGCACGATCAGTTGCGTCTACACTTTGCGCATTGAAATTGAAATTTGTATGGGATTTTGTATGGGAGAACATACTTTTTTGCATTTTTGTCATAAGTTGAAAAAGTTTGTCTGAAACTTTTTAACGGATACTGTAAAATGATAGCCTAGGATGTTCTGAAAAACTTTGACCGCAAAGCGATCCGATGCTTGTAAAAATAGTTATAACCAACGAACCGCATGTATGTGTTTATGTTTTAACATGTAAAGGAATAACAATAGCAACAAAATCATGCTGTTTCGCCAAGCAATGCCAACGATATAACTTTTTTCGTAAGCATCAGATCACTTCGCGGTCTTCGACAAAGTTTTTCAGGACACCCTAGGCAATGTTTTCACTTTATCGGTTACATGGTTTTAGAATAATTCGAGCTTGTTATGAGAGAAATGCAAAAAAGTGTGTTTTCCCATGTAAAACCCCATACAAACTTCAAACGCGATGCGCAAAACGTAGACATAACCGATCGTATCCAAATTTTGCACACTTATTTGGGTCCTAAAATAGGATCAAAAAAGCTTTGATCTGATGGGATACCATTGAATTTTTCATTTTTCCATATAAACGATGACCCACTCTAATATATATATATATATATATATATATATATATATATATATATATATATATATATATATATATATATATATATATATATATATATATATATATATATATATATATATATATATATATATATATATATATATAGATAGATAGATAGCTACTGTTGCAACTACTATTGATAACCGCTATTCTTATTATTCATATTTTAGCCGTGCATGAAATGAATGAAAGACAGACTAAAGAAAACCTAACGCACGTGATTCAAGAAGAGCTGAAACAATTTGGTCTAGAAATAGACCAGATCTTCGCCATCGCCCATGATAATGGCGCGAACATGTGTGCAAGCGTTAAATTATTGAAAAGCCTTGCTGTACCAGATTGCCAGGAGGAAGAGCCGCTCAGTATTATGTTGCCCACTGAATTCAAAATGTTGGATGAATTCCAAGAACCCTTCGACCTTCAGGAAGATGATGACGAAACAGATGATGAGGATGGTGCAATTACTCCTGAGGAGCATGAAGTACAGGATGATTTTGAAAACGATCAGGATGGGACTCCTGATATTGTTATCAGCGACGATGACATCGAGAATATGGAAATACTGAACATAGAGTGCCTTTAACTTAGAGTGGCGTCAATGTCAAAATTGGAACAAAGATCATGTGTCAAATTGCTGTCAAATCCATACAAACGCGCGTTCCAAACGAGCAGGAGACCTGTCAAAATCGGAACATGACGCCACTCTCCCTTCCAGTCACTCTAACTGAACAGTATCAGATGTGGAGCTCATACTGCGCAATTGGTGGCTTACGACGTTATTAAGCAATACAAACCCAGATTGTCGCAGATAAACAAAATTTGCTTGGCTATGCACCATAAAAGCAATCGAGAACTGTTCATCTTACATAAAATCCCGTTACCACCAAAAGTCAACGAAACACGCTGGGGTGTTTGGTTCATTCTTTTACGCTATCTGCAAGAATTGAGGACAAAACAATTCCTCAGTACCCTACAATGTCAGGATTCATCGTTGGGTAAGTAGCCTAATATTCTATTTTCGTTTATTTGATTTGTTTATTAGTTTTATTTTTGGTGATTCCTAGATCTGAACAAGCACTGGAAGTTCATTGATCGCTTCTGTCAAGCCTTTGAACCGGTATATGTCTTAACGTTGAAGCTGCAGAAAACCCACGTTCCACTGTCACAGTTCTACGCCGATTGGCTTATTTGTCAGGCAGAACTGTATGCAACTAAGCAAAACGAGAAAAATTCATTAGCGGCAAAACTATTGACATCAATGGAAAAAAGGGTCCATAAGCTGAAGACAAGCATGGCCTTCAAAGTCTGTTTGTATCTTGACCCACGTTTCAACTTCGCAGGATCCCGGCGTATGAGCGAGAGCGATAAGCGAGATGCACAGGTAAGCAGTTTGGATTACGTTAAGCACATCAGTTACAAGGATAGGATGTGACAACTGCATCTTCTTTGTCTAATTTCAAAGCTTGCTGTCTGATTTTTCCGCGTTGCTAAGATTATTGGTCCCCAAATTGGTCTCTTTTGGGCACGACTAGTTGTCTTATCCTGTCCTGGTTATATCCAAAAGCAGTTATTTGTACCCTATACATAAATGATTATCGTTTAATAATGAATTGATTTCAGCAATACCTCGTTGCTTTGAACAACCGACTAGACAAATTGGATGGATTGCGAGAGGAGCCCACAGAAGTGGAAGCAGGGAACAGCAGTGGCTTTGTAGAGGACTACCTAATGGATTTCTTCGATGAAGGAAACGCGGACGTTCTCCCATCTACCTCCAAGAATAGCTCGACAAGCGACTCCCTGCTTTTTGACCTGCTAAAACTCGAAAATCGAGAGAAAGTCAACATAACGGCCGGTTCAAATTTGAACAACTCCGGCGGCCAACCAGGAACATCTTTTGATATTCTCGAATATTGGAAGAAGCGAAAATTTTCGAACCCTCGCGTATACCGTTTAGCGATGGTGGTGCTGGCTGCGCCTTCTACGCAAATAACTGTTGAGCGCTTATTCAGTCAAGTGAAATTCGTTCTGACCGATTCTCGCATGCGGTTGAGCAGTGCATCCATTAAAGACATAATGGTCCTCAAAATGAACGAAGATTTGCTGGGGAACGTAGTGGATGTAATTCTGGAACGCAACGATCTAACGGCGTGATTTCGATTCGGGTTATTTTTCTTTTGTTACAGCAGCAATTAAATGTAAGCAACTCACGATAAGGCAAATTTGTTGGCGTTTGTGCCATCTATCTGAATAAAACAATGAAATGAAAACAGTTAACAAAATATAACTTCTTTTTATTTATTCTTAATAATAGGGTCTGGGACCCCTGGGCTTGGATTATATCTTCCAGGAAGCTTTGATTTCAGGCATGTGGTCGATGGCCTTTGCAGTAATGATTGGAATAGCTGAATGTATAATCAATGGCAAACAATTCTGTAAGAATCAGATCTTCAAGTCATCTGATATAGTTATACTGATCATGACGCTGCATAGTATATCGAACATTTGTCGAAGTCATTTATGTGCCGGGAAAATATAATTCCAAGTTGGAGAGAATATTACAAACTGAGGGAGGGTAATAGGCCCAGTCAGACCCCTGAATGGGCAATGTGGGTTAGTTTATGGGAATGCCATTGAAGGTTTGTAATATTCTCCGAGGCTTTCGAAATCCAACAGGGCGCGTCCCCGGGTTGCGGATAGGGGGAAATGGGAGATTTTTCACATTTGTACTGTAACCAGCCAATGTGGTATTATCTCCTATGGTGTTGTAGTGCGAATGAATGATCTCATTCTATGGGAATTCGAACCTTGTAATGTGTGGTTTATCAACTTCAATTTTCTAAGCTTGTAACGGTCATACCAAAGATGCAGATTTGACACCTGCGGATGCTCCCCCGTTTGGTAACATAGCGGTCACACATACACGTTTGAGTGTATGTCATCCGTCGGACGGTGACCGAGAAGTCAGTCTGGCTTCGGACACACAACAGTACGGACGCATTCTCAAGACGCAGTAAACATGTATTCGGCTGGTTAGTGCGGACATTCGGTTGGTCACGCGGACATTGATCGGGTCGTTACAATGGCGACGAGGAGAAAATTAATTGTTTTCGCATGAAAAAGGGATGTAAACAAATTGGACATTTTGATTCGGACGTCGGGTGGACGGTGAAAGAAAGACGGCAATGAAAAATCAAACGATCTGTTGTGTGCGGGCGACGGTGTGAAAAGGGTCATTGTCTCGTTGTTGCAGAAGTAGATCGGTGAAACGGCGTTTGTTTTGATACAGGAGCGAAGCTGCAGTGTTTTCAGAGGATTGTGTTTGGAGGTGGAAGCGGCTATTCTGGATGAAGAAAGGAACGCAATGCGCGTGTTGGCTTTTGTGATGGCGTTGTTTGTTTGTTTTTTTTGGATTCATTACTGTCGCGGTCATGCGTTCGCGGTCCAAGCGGCGGTCGCGAGATTTAACAGTGGGAGGGTGTGTCCTGTTGTTAGTCTATGATGTGTCGCCCCAGGACAGAACCATGTTTTTGGCGGATGGATAGAAGGAAGGTTTCAGTGTGGTAATGAGCAGTTGTCATGTTGGTACAATTTATTTAGTGCCGCTGTTATGTGATGAATGTTTGAGAAATAACGAATGCAGCAGTAACGAGCGGGATTACGAGTTTTTTGTTTGATTTATGTAATTTGTAATTTGTTGTTTATTGGGTAAACAATCTGTTGAGATGAAAAAGACTGTTTTGATGTAAAAAGTGTAATGTACACTTGTTGGTTTTGATGAATAATGCTGCTTGAGCGGGTCACCCGAATAGAATGGTATTATACGATTATGATTCTGTTTATCGTTTCCCAATTATTCACGGTATCATAAAATGTATGATAAACCAATGATACTGTGAATCATATTGGTGATAACATGTATCATATTCGGAGTTTGAACGATAGACCGAATGGGTTGTTAAGTATCGTTACCATTCAAAAATGGCAATTTTCACGAACAAAAAAATTATCAAATCATTCACATTATAATCAATTTATCGTTTACTTTATGATACACTGAATAATATTAACAAGCTTGAAATATTTCGTTATTCTGCATTATCGACTTAAAAAAATACACACCCCTGCGGAACCACCTGTCAAGTGCGTGACGTAACCCATTCTGTTTATATTTGGGTGCGGATTTTTTTTTAACTATCCGGGACTCGAACTGCGGTTATTGGTATTCGGCTGATTCCTTTTTCCTCGTGTGGTCTTTGCCCAGGAGACCATATCGACTTGGTGCTCGCGGGTAGTTAGAAAACAATGCTCCTAAAGAAGGTGCCAGAGCTGGCAGAGAAACAACCATTGGAGGCCGATGCAAGGTGCGCAAGGTAAGTTAGTGCTTTCCTTATGCAATGCATACCCGGCAGCTTACTCGGAAATACTCTTTGCAGCCACAGCAACAACTGATGCGTTTGTTATATGATCCTTAATGTGCACGGGCAGCAGCGAGGGCGGCAGTTTCCGCTGCATCATTACCACTGTACTGTTTATTTGGGTGCGGTGAAATCCTAATGCATTTTCGTTGCAGTGTTCATCACATTTATTACAATGACCTGCATGTTTCGCGCCTGGAAGTTCAATTTATTGGCCTGATTAACAAGCGCAAGAAGAAATGACTCAATATTGTGGGGTTTCTAATCTAAACCGAAAAAGACATGCCACATCTCAAATAAAACAAGTCACGGCCGCAAAATTTACGAAAACCTATGATTCAGAACTATTCATGTATCATTCAATGAATCATTACTATAATTGTAATGATTCTCGAAAAATATTAAATAATACATTTTTTCATTCTCAATCATGCAATCATAAAACAATTATTAGTGGTATAGTTATTATTCCACGAACCAACTTCGTATGATATGCATGATACTGTGAATTGTATTTTTCTATGCGGGCAAGCAGTGGATTGTTGTGCAGTATACTTTGAACACGTGCGATGCTTGATATGTATATGTATCTTTGTGTAAGCTCGTGTAATGCTTCGGTAAAGAATATGTGATGCCCGGAGTTATGCATCGTGTAGTTTTAAAAGATGTTTCGTAGTTTGAGAGAGGCTGCTTCGTGCAAGGTTAGGAGATGCTTTATACAATAATGAGTTATGTTTCGTTCAGTGTTAAGGGTTGTTTTGTGCAAGGTAAATATGCTTCGTGCAATGATGAGCCATGCTTTGTTCAATGTATTTTTCTTCGTGAACTGATTCGGGTTGCTTCGTTCAAGAAAATGAGATGCTTCGTGCAAGGTTAAGAGATGCTTCGTGCAAGATAAGGAGATGCTTCGTGCAATCATGAGTCAAGTTTCAAGCTGTCTTTTTGTTCGTCAACTAATTCGGATTGCTTCGTGCAAGATACGGAAATGCTTCGTGCAAGGTTGAGAGATGCTTCGTGCAATTATGAGTCAAGCTTCGTGCTAGGTAAATATGCTTCGCGCTATAGTGAGCCGTGCTTCGTGCAATATGTTGTTTTCTTCATGAATAGGTGTTTTGGCTGCTTTGTGTAAGGCATAAGATGCTATGTGTAATAACGAGTCAAGCTTCGTGCTTTGTTAAAGCTTGCTTCGTGCAAGGTTGCTATGCTTCGTTCAATGATATTCGTGCTTCGTGTAATGTCAAAGGATACGTCATGAAATGAAGGAGGTGGATTCGTGTAAGACAAAGAGATACTTCAGGCAATCATAAGTTAAGCTTCGAGCAACATTGTAGATGCTTTGTGCACTGATGGGAGTTGAGTCATGATCGAAATTTGCTTCCTTCGTGTAAATTTGATATGGTTTACGAAAGCAGAACGATAACTTTGTACAAAGCCTATGGAAATTTACGTTTCATATAATGGTGATACATACTTGCTACGTGCGTGATACGAACTGTTGCGGATAATCGGAGAAACGATTATTCAGATCTACCTAGTAACTGCTTCACACACCCGAGATGAACTAGCTCATGCAAAAAAAAATCTCGTAAGTAAAGATAAAAGTTGCTTCTCACTAGGTCAATAATAAGCTAC
Source organism: Aedes albopictus (assembly GCF_035046485.1). NCBI lineage: Eukaryota > Metazoa > Arthropoda > Insecta > Diptera > Culicidae > Aedes > Aedes albopictus. Next base: position 384,884,384 of record NC_085137.1, read on the forward strand.
GTACGTTGGTGGGAGGTGTTTCGTTACAAGTGAAGTTTTGAATCAACTTGAAAAAAAATTATGTTCCGTCAAAAATGCGTGGGAGATTGAGGCAAAGAATCGCTTTCTTGATCGCGGTATGAGGTGTCGTTTTGCAGAAGGGAATATTCTCAAGGAATCGTTGAGTTCTTGAGGTAGTACTCTTGAAGGTTATTTTTGGCTTGACCATAGCAGAGTTGGACACCTAATGAGGCTAGAGTAAAAACATTAGATTATTTCCAAGCAAACATTGACTTGTGAAATTATGAAGTGTTTATTGAACATTGTGTGATACATAGTCGGTTTTAGACGACTGACATTAAGCGGTAACCACTGGTTTATTGTTGCACTCAAACGATGCTTGGATATAACGAAAATTGTTTCAATTATCTTTCTTCAAGATGTCATGAATGTTATACGTACTGATGTGCAATAGTTTGAGCGTAGGTACACATTTTGAGTAATAAAAGAAAACTAGCAGGCACAAGTTCATTGACATCAATTCGAGGTTTAAATTTGATGTTTGATATTTCACTGTGTCATACTGATTTGCGGTAAGCTAGATGTTATTGACCCATATTGACAATGATGTTCTTCAAATGTATTTATTCGTAGTAACGAAAAAGTAAAGATAAAAAAAAAAACGATGTTGCAAATGTACAACTGGTGAAACTATGCTATGATGTTGAGGACATTGCGATACCTGTTTCAACTGCATTTGTGCAGTTATATTATCAACTTTGCAGTCGGAAAGATTGGCAGACGAGCGTTCAAGTTGAAGAAGGATAGTTTCTCGTGGTAATATAGTTTGATGTTAGAAATATAAATAGAAAACTTGAAATAAGTAGTATATTGGATAAGGGTTGAACCAAGAGATGAACTATGTTCTGTTTCACAAGACGTATTTTGTGGTAAAAATTACATGATTCTGTCAATATAGATTATGATGATATCCACGGCAAAAAGGGTGATGTGAGACGACGGCGTATCTTAAGTTATGCGTTTCTCATTAGACTGATTGTATATGAAGCATTACAGAATTTTAAACCATAAGAGCAGGCATTACTTGAAAGATGTATGCATTGGTTCTTATGAGGTCATTGTCACCAAATTGGAGTTAAGGAGAAGTATGAATAATGAATATACTATCGATATTCGGTATGAGTATCCATATATATATTTGGGTCGCTGAGGAAATCTGAATAAACTTATTATTGAACAAAGCTAAAATTCTATAGCTGCGTACGACCGGTGATCCACAGGTGACATTTCAATAAATTGTGGTTGATTTAGACGAATTTGAGTACTATGAATCTTAGAACAAGTTTTCAACTTGTGGTAGTTTTTTTTGTTCATGAGACCACTTAACGGTTGGTCATCTTCGATACAATCGAACATATCTTAACAATTTTTCAGTGCAGAATTGCCTTGAATTTATGGACACAGCTTGCTTTTGAACGCAGGAGTTGAATGCATGTCGGGTACTCATGGCTCATGGGCAGTGAATCAAAATTCATCCATCGCGCAACAATAACGACAATGTCGCAACCTGAATTTGTTGCGACATTTTACCGAATGCGACATAGGTTTGTCCCAACTTGAACAGAATAGGACAAAGATCGTGCACCACGAGTTTAGAGATGTTTAAGCCTTGCATTGTGATTTTCAAGCGGTAACTTCGAGTCGGTAAACACTGCAACGCTGCTGAAGATGCATCATCAAAAAGTTTCGATTTCTAGTTAGTAATAATTGATTATTCACGAGTTGAAAAGTACCGCAACAAATTCAGCTTCCGTTTTGTCTGCACAAAAAAAAATCGAGATCATGTCATTATCTGTCACCAGTAATCGCCGCGTCTTCTTTGTTGCTTGTTCATGGGCATCTGGAGTAGCATAGTAGAGTGGTGTGTTATAACAATTTCCAGACGATACTTGGAAGTTGTTATTTGTTTGAACTTAGTCCTAGCGGTAGTTCAATGTAAGGAAATGAGGAAGATCAAATAAATGGTTGCAGTTAGAATTGCAATGATGGATGATAGAAATGAATGTTTATAAGAAGATGTTTTTGCAAGTATATAACTAGGCATTTTAATTGTTTTATTCTATAGAAAGGCTATGCGTAAAACTAAAATAAAAGGGGTAATAATGAGGTAAACCAAACTGATAGACGTCATGTTGTATTTGTATATGGAATAAGGGTATATGAATATCAGTATTGCCTGACATTAAACAAAGATTTGATGTAAACGTTTAGATACACTGAGGTACGTCACATTGCGAAGAACAAACTGAATGCAGCGAAAAAAAAAAAAAAAAACTAGAATTTTGAAAGAGTTTCGGGATAAAATGAATTTATTGTATTGTTAGACCTAGACTGTGAATAGAATATGTGGAGATACTATAACTAAAATGGATTTTCTTAGAGCTTACCAATGCAGTTTAAAAAACCTTTCGATTATCTCAATTAATCATAACCGTATTCAGTACTTTATCAGTGCATTCACATATTACATTACACAAATGTGTACTGTTTGAGTTACTTAAACAGCATTGAGCATTATAGAGTTGCACCTGGAGAATGTGTTGTAAATGTACATTATGAAGAATGTTTAGGTTTCAGCTACTTTGGACTTGACCAATAAAGTAGGAGTAAAATCAGGGAAGTTGCAAATATTCTAAAAAAAAGGAGGGATGTAACGGTCATACCAAAGATGCAGATTTGACACCTGCGGATGCTCCCCCGTTTGGTAACATAGCGGTCACACATACACGTTTGAGTGTATGTCATCCGTCGGACGGTGACCGAGAAGTCAGTCTGGCTTCGGACACACAACAGTACGGACGCATTCTCAAGACGCAGTAAACATGTATTCGGCTGGTTAGTGCGGACATTCGGTTGGTCACGCGGACATTGATCGGGTCGTTACAAAGCTTGATAAGGTTTTGAAGACAAACATGAGATGAGAGAATTGCCTAATAGGAAAATCACATCAGCAAAGCTTTTACATATGCAAATGCTATCCATGGGGTCATGTCTAGCATTTAATATGTATGGCAATGACTGATTCTTACCTAGTAGGGGTACTACAAGACCACGCGGACAATTCGATTAAAGGCTTAATTGGGGATAATATATTTTCCAGAACTGAAGGAACATATTTTCCGGGGTGACTGACGAGTCGGAGAGAGTAGAAGTTTCCGTTTGTTGTAATTGACAAAATAAACAATCGGGCGCTTGTTCTTTCTTTGACTTGCTTGGTATTTTGTGGATTATTTTTTTTTTGGTTTTGGAAGGTATGCGATTCACTGCTGAGCCTTAAAATTATTGTGCATCTGAATAGCATTGATATTGTCAAGTCTGTATCAACACCCTAATCCCACACCAAAATACCCTTTTCCTATCCCATGGCGTTTATGTGGTCAGCAAAGACTATTCAGCCATTACCCCTCCTTATCATCGGCTTTGGACTGACTTGCGCTCTCATTGCCCCACCAAATGCTGCAAAATGAAAATGAAAATGAAATAATAGGGTCTGGGACCATTTGAGCAAGGAGGCCTGTTTTAGGCACTTGTTGCTGTAACTCATTTTATTGCTAATTGACTTCAATTTTAGCACATGCCTAGATACTGTACACACTTAAAATAAAGTACCGTATTCAGCTGTTCTATTTTCGGTAAAAGTTCAGATTACCGAATGTTCAGCAACATATTACCGAAGTTCGTCAAAAAATTACCGAACGTTCGGTAAACGCTACTGAATCATCGGTAATGTTTACCGAACGTTCGGTAAAAATTAGCTGAACTTCGGTAAAATTGTGCTGAGCTTCGGTAACCCGAACTTTTACCGAAAATAGAACAGCCGAACAAGTGACTCTAAAATAAGTGTGTAGGTATAATCCGGATTCACTGGTTGGGTCACGACTGCGCCCAGAGTAGCGAATCATGTTCGTTCGTTGGAGCAACTGATCCAAATGCTCTAGACCATAGGCTCCCAAACTTTCAGGAGCGCGACCCCCTTTAACCAGCAGACGTACTTTTCGCGACCCACCATAGAAATTCCCACATTTGATGTCTGTTACAGTAAAATATTCTACTGTCCTTCGCGACCCCCTGGAGGAAGGCCGACAACCCCCAGGGGGGTCGCGGCCCACAGTTTGGGAAACCGTGCTCTAGACACACGCAACTGACCAGAAACTCTCGCTAACTTACACAAACGTTTTGTATATCGACACTGTATCTCACCGTGTCCCAAAAATCAAATCAATTGATTAAATATTGACTGAGTTATCCAGCTTTTTACGCTGTGGTGAGGGGTGATGCATTTGTGACAATTCTTGCCGACAGCCCTTGCAGCATCACAGTTACCCAAAATTTCAGTTCACTGCTTCACATTTGTCAAATATTTTCATATGGTGTTACCATTGTTACCAGCACAACAAACATCGAAGGGATTACTCCGGAAAAAATCGCCAACAGATTCTCAAATGGATCTCATGGAGGATGGCCCGGAATAAATTGCTCAATGATTCCGCAGATTCCTGATGCATATTCGAGTGAGGAAGATTATCCAAAATGAATTGTTGGAGGATCCTTGGTTTATTGGTAGGGGGAGACATTATCAAAGGATTCTCGGAAGGAACTACACTGCAGAGCTCCCCAAGGTAATATGTCGGAGGAAATGATGAACTTGTATTAGTGAGGATTTTCGATTCCTCCGGCATGCACGTAACTACAGCGATTTAGCTCCCCAACTCCAAAGTCGTGCACGCATAACAAGCGCACACGACATTGGGGCTGAGGGGCCAAATACGCTGTACTTACGCGCATGTCCTTCAGGAGTTCCCTTCGCAAATTCCTCCAGAATGCCCACCGGTGATTGCTCCAGGAAGTGCCACCGAGGAATTTATTCTCCAAGAATTCCCAGCATATCCCCCTGGGGGGATTACGGTGGGTGTTCCTGGAGCAATCTTTGCTGGGAACTCCTGAAGCAGTTCTATACAGACGGCGTGGTGAAACAATCCTAAGTTTTGCCTGAGTTGGATTCGGAGACTCATCAACACCCACACGACCCACAATTTGGTGATAAAAAGGGTTATACAGTTTCTTACCGATTTTGGCAACACCCGTTTTTGTCTACTCCCGATTTTGGCAACACCCGTTTTTGGCAACATTTCCTTCCCGATTTTGGCAACACCCGTTTTTGGCAACAATTTCTTACCGATTTTGGCAACACCCGATTTTGGCAACAATTTTTTACCGATTTTGGCAACAAAAAATTTTGACCAAAAATTTTTACCGAAAAATCGTTTGTATTTGTAAATGTAGTGTTTTTTTATCCTTACTTTTCTTTAAAAAATCAAAATTCATTAAATTTTCCAAAATCGACAATTTTACAAATCATGACGTAATTTATGAACATCACCTACATGGATCGTTTTATAGCTTGTGAATAGTCCATATTTATAATATAAGCCAAATTGACGCATAAAAGTTGAAAATTATTCACAAAATTTTTTTACCGATTTTGGCAACACCCCAATTCGGCAACATTAAATTCACCTCGTGTTGCCAAAATCGGTAAGAAACTGTATTCATAGCTTCGGATGGAAACTGAGGGAACTTCCAGGTTTTGGAAGGGAACCTGGTCGATTGGGAAGCGAAGTTGTTCCGGGTCCACATAGTGATCCGGATGAACAAATCCTGCCAGGCCGGCTACGTCAGGCAACCGAGAGTTCCTCGTGTTTTTCCGGCCCGTGAAACCACTCCACAAGAGCCAAATAAAGGTTAAGACGTTCTGGCGGCAGTCCAGCACGGTTGTAGTAGGGCATAGATAGGGCTGAATAGACGATAGGAATCTCCTCATAAAACCCGTCAATCGCAATTCATTAATTGGGTTCTCCCTTCTTACGAAGTCGCGGTGGAAAGATCCGACCCTGAGCGGGCGGGGGGTCCTTGGGAATGAGCGGGTGGAACAAATGCTGATTACGATTCCTCGGTGTCAACAGGTTCGACAGCCGAAGGTGGCGGACAACGATCACAAACCTAAAAAGAAATAAATTTTGAATCATAACAAATGTTACAAGCTACCTCTACCTACTTGCTGAAAATGTTTGACAACTCGGAAGCAATGAACTGAAATTCTCGACTACTGTGTTGCTGCATGGGCTGTCGGCAAGATTTGTCAAAAATGAATCACCCCCTATCAAGCGTAAAAAGCTGGATAGCAACAAGTACATGAAATAGGTCCCCCAGCCCAAATAGTCCACTACCCTATATGCTTTAAAAGGTTTCGAGTCTTGAGGGGTGGCCGTGGCAGTCGAATTACATCAAAACCCATATATACACTTAAATTTGTACGACCAAAACACTCTAAATTCATATTTTATCAGATTTTGAAACCTGATGGGATGGTCGTGATAGTCGAATTGCAATAAGCCTATATACACTTACATGGGTATGACCAGAGCTTTAACACTTGCGTGGTTGTCAAACACTACGGGAAATTTTCTTACAATTGTTGATCCTATTCCAATTGTTGATTCAGATATATTGAAGAATCGTTTTATTTTATGTTTATACATTTTTTATTATACATCTGTGCTTGGTATTATCATTTCAGTTCATGTTCAAGTACAGGAAAGCACATTAATTGAGAGAGTGCAGATTTAACAGCAGTCTTCACATATAAGAAACACTGGGGGGAGTGTCCATAAATGACGTAGTGTTGAGGAAGGAGGCGTCTCTAGTTTTGTTACTATATATTAATAATGGGGATGAGCTACGATGGCGAAGAGCGTCAAAACTCGGCAAAATATGTTCCATCATTTAAGGACACCCTCAAAGGCACTTTGTGATGTTTGGACTGCAGTCTTAAACAACTATCGACACAACGGGTGCACTAACGTTAAAGTAATACTACGACGGAAATCGACACTGCGCCACCACGACGATTCTTAGTAAAGTTTGCTATTGCTGTGTGTTGCCGAGTGCATTTTCCAATTCGCTGGCGGGTACAGTTTAGCACAATTGAATCCTTTTTTGTGTATTTTCAGGCACGCACCGGCTACACGATTAGGCTTATTTATTTCCATTGAGGTTCCGAAAACACATATTTCCGATCCAAGTGTTTCCTCTATTTATTTCAGGTGCATATCTTTCGATTGGTAGATCATGAAGCGGCAGAAATAGAATCTGTAAAGCAAGACATTGGGGTGAAAACTTATGCTGGGTAAATTAGTCAAAACAGTGGACTTACGATATGGTTGGAGATTGAAAAATCCTGGGGCATCGAACAAGGTTTCCACTGTCAGCGTTCTAATTTTTCCTCTCTAGAAGAATGAAGTGCAAATGGAGAGAATAACCACGAACCAATTATGTATTTACATCACCAGCACTTCTACTTACAAGAAAAATAATATATCGGTCAACACACTAGTCCGCCCTTCTTCAGAGGAATGAAACGGGAGCTGTGGGTGGCACCGATACCGGGCCTACCGTGCTTAACCGGCTTGTAGGTCAGCGAGAACTCCCGAAGGTAGTGGCCGATCATTTCCGGCTTAACTTCGACCTGGTTGAAGGTCTTGCCGTTGTAAATACCAACGATCGAACCGATGATCCGGGACGATGATCATGTTACGCAGATGGGCCTTGACGATGGCCGGCGGGGCGTTCTTCTTGGCCTTGCGCAGCTTGATGAGGGCCACCGGTTTCCTGCGGGTTCCACGGTTGAGGCGGCACTTGGCACGGCTGTGCATCAGCTCCATCAGAAGATCCTGCTTCATATCGAGAAACTGGTCCAAATCCACTCCGCGGTAGGTGAATTTGCGGAACGCGCGCTTCTTCTTAACTCCCTCGGCTTCGGTCGTATCGGCCATCGTTGCGGAATTAGGAATTTAACTCGAAAAATGCAAAAACTTTACGAGAATTTCACGCGACACTACGTCCTCACAGACGATGTGGAAGAGAAAAATTGATTCAATCAACATGATTGAATTCCCACACTCTTTATTGAAAATTATCGCCTGAGTGAGCACCGCAATGTTTACACACAAGTTCGATCAATGAACCAGAGAAAATAGGTAGAGAAGCGAATAGTGTGAAGCCAAAAATACTAACGAGTCTGGAATAACAAAGAGGAGAAACGTGCCAAAAATACTAACGAGTCTGGAATAACAAAGAGGAGAAACGTGAGAAACGTCAAAATTGGAACAGCCGATTTGCTGTCATCCCCATAGTTCCAATCGAGCAGGAGACCTGTCAAAACGACCAGGATTCGCCACTTTGGTATACTCGAGACACTTTAAAAAATACCTTATCGAACTGTCAAACTGGTATCCTATCGAACAAAATCAACAAACCTTGACGATTGCCGCATAAGTGAAGATAAGTATTGCATTCGTTTCAAACATATTTTCACCAAAGTTTCCAAATATCATGGATGACAGTGCAAACAGCATTGATTCCTTGAATTAATGAAAATTGTTCCATTTTGGAACATCAGTTTCATAATGTCTAGTTAATAAAACAACAGTTTTCAAATGCGGTATGCGAGATAGGCACTACCTTCGATGGGTGGATTAATCTGCTTTGCTGCAGTTGCCAGCATCCGAGCGATGAAATCAAAACAGAAAAAGTGTTGCCGTTCTGGCGGCTGTTCACTCTTCGCTTCTCTACCTATTTTCTCTGCAATGAACGAGCCAATCACGGGTTGTCTGCCTGGCCGTTCGTTCTGTTGCGGTGGTTGAATGAACTTTGTTTACCAAATGTCAACATTCGTTCAGTCTGTGAGTGCCAGTGTGTCAAGACTGTACCAATACATCGATCGAAATGGTTGTATCAAACACGGAAAAGTTTTCAAATCCGCTCACTGATTTTTTCGGCACTCAACAACACTGAATGAGAACATAGCGACTCTTTTTTTCTTCAATCTTTCGAAAGGAATATTTACCAAATATAATACCAGCTATCTAGGAAACAAGAAATCAACATAGGGCTTCATCAAGAGTATTTCCAGATTAAAACTAAAATTTTGATATTAATCAGACACTGACCATAATAAGAATGAAGTCCATGAAATCTTAGAATTACAAGTCAGTGTTAAAATAATTTCAACGTGGAAAGAACGAAACTCGCGTCAAACTTCAAATTCCATCTTTAATAATTTTTGATGAAGTGTACCACGTGGCAGTTTGTTCCCAAAAAGTGCACCGCGAAACAAAAGGCCTGAAAACCCCTGTTCTAACGCAATGTTGAACAGCAAGCACGAAAGACCATCACCTTGCCGTAACCCTTTGCGAGATTCGAAGGGACTCGAGAGTGTCTCTGATACTCGAACTTCGCACATCACTCGATCCATCGTCGCCTTGATTAATCGTATCAGTTTATCCGGGAATCCGTATTCGTGCATAATCTGCCATAGCTGTTCTCGATCGATTGTATCATACGCCGATTTGAAATCGATGAACAAGTGATGTGTGGGCACGTTGTATTCGCAGCATTTCTACAACACCTAGCGGATGGCGAACGGTCCGTTGTAGCGTCTTCACCCATGAATACAGCCTGATATTGCCCCACGAATTCTCGTGCAATCGGTGAAAGACGGCGGCATAAAATTTGAGAGAGATAGAAATCTTGGAAAAATCTTATAAGGAAACCCTGGTAGTTTTATACTTTTGGCGGAATCTCAGGTAATTTTAGGGAACTTTGGAATAATTCCAGAAGAATCTGTCGAAGAAATTATAGAAAAAACTTTTAAAGAAATTCCTGAAAATCTCAGATAAATCTTCTGAAGCAATTCCCGAAAAAATATACTAGTGGAAGAATCCCAGCATAAACTTTTAGCAGTTGATGGTTTATCAGAAAGTTGTGGGCTTCGTGGCCGAGCAGTTAGCGGCGTCAGTCGTTTAGGTGTCTCGTAAGTCTCAGAGTGGGGGTTCGATTCTTCCGCTTCTGTCGGGGAAATCTATTCGTCAAACAAACGGAAAATTTCCCACTGGGCCACTGGGTGTTCTATGTGTTATCCGTAGTCGAATGTTAGTAATGTTCAGTTTGTAGAGAACGCAAAGTTGAAGACGGTGTAATTGTCTTTTAAGTGCTTTTGAAATTCCGGAAAGAACTCCACGAGCAATTTCAGAAGGAGCTCTGTGGAGGAATACCCGAATGAATTTCTAGAGAAATCCACATAGAAAGTCGTGACGAAATCCCCGAAAGAACTCCGAAAGAAGGGCCCTTTCAATGATTTTCTTAAGTGACTCCTGAATGAATCCTTGAAGCATCTCCAGAAAAAAGTCGAATTAACTTCAAGAAGGATTCTAGAAGGAGGAAACTGTATACATGGTTACATGAAACACCCGTTCAAAATTTTATAACACGATTTCATTTTGTACGCTTTAAAAAACTGTGTTGAATACTAATAAATATTTTCAGTTGAACAATAACTTTGGATAATACTGTTTACCATATCGATAGATATGAAACGTTTTTTTAATAGATTATTACTGCCCCCACTCGCATAACAGTCCCATTTGACTTTTCATCACTTTCGAGTTAACGTTATGAATAGTCATCATTTTTTATGTACTTCCAAAAACAACAATAAAAATTACGAATTTTTATGTCAATGTTTGAAAAAAATACCAAGTTATGAGCGTCCCATATCAAAAGTACCCGCATAACAGTCCCATCATGGATTTTTGTGTTACGTAACACAAAACTGAACAACTTTGTAGTGATTGTAATATTTTTTACAGTTATATATTCATGTGCAAAGCAATCTGTGAAAGTTTCGAGATGATCAAAATATTTTTCAAATTTTGGTGATTTTTCAAAGTTTTATATGGAAACAAGTTTTCAAACTTCAAATGCCGTTTTCTCAATTCCTACTTTTTGCAAATGGGACTGTTATGCGAGTGGGGGCAGATTAGCTCTTAGCCACTTTTATTGAATTAAAAAAACCTAATTACTAGATCGATCCAATTGTAGCCAAATAGTGCATAAAAGACTGAAAAAATATGCGTAAGTGTACTGCAGGTGCTGGATTCCCTCGAGGACCAGGCAAATTAAGGGAAAACTATTGTTGATTAAGCATGTGCGAATGTGTATTCTCAATTGTAACGTGATAGTGTATTTTTCCATTGAAAGACGCCCTCATCTTTCAACTGAAGGTGTCTGTGCAGAGCTCAGGGAATTACGGTACATTATCGTTATTCCTAGGGACGAATCTGAAGCTTGGCGACATGCAGACCTGCCTTCATCGTCGGCGAGCCAGCATTAGACTCCCGCGTGTTCTAGGGCCCAAGGTCATGCACGTCTTTTTAAAGTTGATCGACCGCCAATACTCCACATCAAACTTCTCGGCCTCGAACGGAGTACCCAAGGTTACCGAAGAAATCCAGGATGAATTACCGAGGAACTTCTGGAGAAATTCCAGAGGAACTCTTGAAGGAATGCCCGAGAAGCTCCTTGAGAAATTCCCGAAGAACTCCGGGAGAATTCCCATGGATCTCATGGAAAAATTTCCGAGGATTTCCTGGAAGAATTTCCAAAGAACTCCGGAAAGAATTCCCGAAGAACTCCTAGAAGAATCCTCGAGGAACTTCTGGAGGAACGCCCGAGGAACACTCAGAGGAATTCCTGGTGAACTTCTCGAGAAGCTCCTGGAAAAAAAATCCTGAGAACTCCTTCGGGAACTCTTGAGAGGCTCATGGAGGAATTTCAGCGAAACTCCTGGAGAAACTGGTGGGAGATTTGCCGAGGAGGTCCTGGAGGATTTTTTTCAGAATTCCAGAGAAACTCCCTGGAGGAGTTCCCGAGAAACTCATTTAGAAATTTTCGGGGAACTCTTGGAAGAATTAAGGGGGAAATTTTGAAGGAATCCCCGGGAAACTGCTGAAGGAATCCCCCGTGAACTACTTCAGGAATTCCCGAGAAACTCCTGGTGGAATTTTCAAGCAACTTCTGGAGGCATTTCCGAAGAACTTCATAATGAATTATGGAGAAATTAACGAGGAAGTCCTGGAGAAATTCCCGGGACCCTGCTTGAAGAATTTCCGAGAAACTCTTCAAAGAATTTTCAAGGAATTCCCAATAAGCTCTTAGAGAGATTCCCGAAGAACTTTTGGAAAAATGCCCGGGAACTTTTCAAGGATTTCCCGCAGAACTCATGGAGGGCTTTCGGAAAAACTGGAGAAATTCCCGGAGATCTTCTGAAAAAAATCCCCGGAGAACTTCTGGGGCAATCCCGAAGAACTCTTAGAGGATTTCTTCCTACTCCTGAATTACTTCTCGTTCATCTACTGGGGGAGTTCTTGGGCAACTCTCGGGGGAATTTCCAAGAATTTCCTGTGGATTTTCTGGAAAAAAAAAATCGGGGAATCGCTGGAGGAATTGCCGAGAAACTGCTGGAAGATTTCTCGAGAAACTTCTGGAGGAATTTCCGGTGAACTCCTAGAGAAATTCTAGGGGAACTTCTTTAGGAATTCCCGGTGAACTTCTGGAGGCTTCCTCGGGGTACTCCTGGAGGAATACCCGTGGAACTTGTGGAAGAATTCCCGAGAAACTCCTAGAGAAATTCACGAGCAACTTCTATTTAGTGAAGTTTCTGAGAAGTCATAGATTCCTAAAGAATTCCGGATGATATTCTCGCGGTGTTTCTGGAGAAGTTTTTGATTAACTGCTGAAGGAGTTCCTGGTGATTCAGTTGGTCTGGAAGAATTCTCAAGGAACTCCCAAGTAACTCGTGAAGGAGTTCCCGATAAACTTTCGAGGGTCTTCGGAAGGAATTCCCGAGTAATTCTACTAGAATTCCCGAGGAACTTCTGCAGGAATTTCTGGGAAATGTGTTAAATGTGCTATTTTAACTTGTAAATATTCCCCTAGTATTAATACACATTGCACATTTATAGGGCTCTGGCAGAATAGAAGCCCGCAATCCTATTTCGATTGCCAACATTCAGGCTATTTCGGGCCGTGATTAAGTACTAGAGATGTAAACCTTTCCCTGGCACAGACTTCAAGTTATAGAACTCTAGTGATGAAACCCGAATCGGGATGCCCCCTTAGGATTATAAATTCCTAGACAAAACTCATGCAATGAAAGCAAGTAATACTGCGAACAAAAGACAACCTGCCAGAAAAATACGACACAGGATTGACTGATGGACCAACAACATTAATGAAACCTCGGTATCCTGTCATCGGAAATCGTTATGCACTTGGGTAACAGGGCAAAATATCTTTTATGTGTTGTGTGGGTTCTAATGTGATGTCCTAATTTATTACGCATTTGTAGTGTTCCAATACAATACGTTATATTTTAATATGCATTTGTAGTGCTCCACTATATTGTTTCGTAATAATGGCGCCCAACGTGGGGCATGTTTTGTGTTGTATATGTCCTTATGTGATGTCCTGTTTTATTACGCATTTGTAATGTTCCCCTATAATGTCATCTTTTAATGTGCATTTCTAGTGCTTCATTATTTTTCGTAATAAAGTGAATACATTATCGGAGAACTCCTGAAGGTATTTTCGGAAAAATCCCTGGACGAATTGCCAAGGAAATTCAGGATTCATACATACATGCTGGAGGACTTCTAGGGGAAAATCAGGAAGCCGATAAATTATAGCGCAAATCACAGGAAAGTGCTGCGTAGTTCTTAGAGAACTTCTAATGGAATTCCGAATTCCCGGGAAAATACTCGAGAAATTCTCGGGAAGCTCCTGGAAGAATTTGTGGACATTCTTAAGGAATTCCCAGGGTTATTCTAGAGAAATTCCCGGAAAACTTTTGGGTATTTTTGGGGAACTCCTTGTGACAATTTTATCAATTCTCAAAAGCATCCCAGAAGGAAATCTGGGAGTACTTTTAGAACAAACTTAGACGGAACTACCAGAAAGTACTCCTGAAAGAATCTCAAAAGGAACTGTTGTAGAAATCCTCAAATAAACAATTAGAGGATTTCCATAGTGCACTCCACGAGAAATCACAAAAAATGAAGGAATCCCAGGAGAAACTCCTGCATAAATTCTGAACTCCTGGAAGAACTACATAAAAAGCCACGGAAGAGATTACCGACAACATTCTCCCCATAATTATTGGTCAATCGTTAATAGTCTGAACGTAGCATAACTTGATCCTCGGAATTTGTCTAAGATCTGAAAAAGACTCACCTTGAAGAGTCTCGCCGGAGTAAATATAAATATAAATGATACTCGAACTTCGCACATCACTCGATCCATCGTCGCCTTGATTAATCGTATCAGTTTATCCGGGAATCCGTATTCGTGCATAATCTGCCATAGCTGTTCTCGATCGATTGTATCATACGCCGATTTGAAATCGATGAACAAGTGATGTGTGGGCACGTTGTATTCGCAGCATTTCTACAACACCTAGCGGATGGCGAACGGTCCGTTGTAGCGTCTTCACCCATGAATACAGCCTGATATTGCCCCACGAATTCTCGTGCAATCGGTGAAAGACGGCGGCATAAAATTTGAGAGAGATAGAAATCTTGGAAAAATCTTATAAGGAAACCCTGGTAGTTTTATACTTTTGGCGGAATCTCAGGTAATTTTAGGGAACTTTGGAATAATTCCAGAAGAATCTGTCGAAGAAATTATAGAAAAAACTTTTAAAGAAATTCCTGAAAATCTCAGATAAATCTTCTGAAGCAATTCCCGAAAAAATATACTAGTGGAAGAATCCCAGCATAAACTTTTAGCAGTTGATGGTTTATCAGAAAGTTGTGGGCTTCGTGGCCGAGCAGTTAGCGGCGTCAGTCGTTTAGGTGTCTCGTAAGTCTCAGAGTGGGGGTTCGATTCTTCCGCTTCTGTCGGGGAAATCTATTCGTCAAACAAACGGAAAATTTCCCACTGGGCCACTGGGTGTTCTATGTGTTATCCGTAGTCGAATGTTAGTAATGTTCAGTTTGTAGAGAACGCAAAGTTGAAGACGGTGTAATTGTCTTTTAAGTGCTTTTGAAATTCCGGAAAGAACTCCACGAGCAATTTCAGAAGGAGCTCTGTGGAGGAATACCCGAATGAATTTCTAGAGAAATCCACATAGAAAGTCGTGACGAAATCCCCGAAAGAACTCCGAAAGAAGGGCCCTTTCAATGATTTTCTTAAGTGACTCCTGAATGAATCCTTGAAGCATCTCCAGAAAAAAGTCGAATTAACTTCAAGAAGGATTCTAGAAGGAGGAAACTGTATACATGGTTACATGAAACACCCGTTCAAAATTTTATAACACGATTTCATTTTGTACGCTTTAAAAAACTGTGTTGAATACTAATAAATATTTTCAGTTGAACAATAACTTTGGATAATACTGTTTACCATATCGATAGATATGAAACGTTTTTTTAATAGATTATTACTGCCCCCACTCGCATAACAGTCCCATTTGACTTTTCATCACTTTCGAGTTAACGTTATGAATAGTCATCATTTTTTATGTACTTCCAAAAACAACAATAAAAATTACGAATTTTTATGTCAATGTTTGAAAAAAATACCAAGTTATGAGCGTCCCATATCAAAAGTACCCGCATAACAGTCCCATCATGGATTTTTGTGTTACGTAACACAAAACTGAACAACTTTGTAGTGATTGTAATATTTTTTACAGTTATATATTCATGTGCAAAGCAATCTGTGAAAGTTTCGAGATGATCAAAATATTTTTCAAATTTTGGTGATTTTTCAAAGTTTTATATGGAAACAAGTTTTCAAACTTCAAATGCCGTTTTCTCAATTCCTACTTTTTGCAAATGGGACTGTTATGCGAGTGGGGGCAGATTAGCTCTTAGCCACTTTTATTGAATTAAAAAAACCTAATTACTAGATCGATCCAATTGTAGCCAAATAGTGCATAAAAGACTGAAAAAATATGCGTAAGTGTACTGCAGGTGCTGGATTCCCTCGAGGACCAGGCAAATTAAGGGAAAACTATTGTTGATTAAGCATGTGCGAATGTGTATTCTCAATTGTAACGTGATAGTGTATTTTTCCATTGAAAGACGCCCTCATCTTTCAACTGAAGGTGTCTGTGCAGAGCTCAGGGAATTACGGTACATTATCGTTATTCCTAGGGACGAATCTGAAGCTTGGCGACATGCAGACCTGCCTTCATCGTCGGCGAGCCAGCATTAGACTCCCGCGTGTTCTAGGGCCCAAGGTCATGCACGTCTTTTTAAAGTTGATCGACCGCCAATACTCCACATCAAACTTCTCGGCCTCGAACGGAGTACCCAAGGTTACCGAAGAAATCCAGGATGAATTACCGAGGAACTTCTGGAGAAATTCCAGAGGAACTCTTGAAGGAATGCCCGAGAAGCTCCTTGAGAAATTCCCGAAGAACTCCGGGAGAATTCCCATGGATCTCATGGAAAAATTTCCGAGGATTTCCTGGAAGAATTTCCAAAGAACTCCGGAAAGAATTCCCGAAGAACTCCTAGAAGAATCCTCGAGGAACTTCTGGAGGAACGCCCGAGGAACACTCAGAGGAATTCCTGGTGAACTTCTCGAGAAGCTCCTGGAAAAAAAATCCTGAGAACTCCTTCGGGAACTCTTGAGAGGCTCATGGAGGAATTTCAGCGAAACTCCTGGAGAAACTGGTGGGAGATTTGCCGAGGAGGTCCTGGAGGATTTTTTTCAGAATTCCAGAGAAACTCCCTGGAGGAGTTCCCGAGAAACTCATTTAGAAATTTTCGGGGAACTCTTGGAAGAATTAAGGGGGAAATTTTGAAGGAATCCCCGGGAAACTGCTGAAGGAATCCCCCGTGAACTACTTCAGGAATTCCCGAGAAACTCCTGGTGGAATTTTCAAGCAACTTCTGGAGGCATTTCCGAAGAACTTCATAATGAATTATGGAGAAATTAACGAGGAAGTCCTGGAGAAATTCCCGGGACCCTGCTTGAAGAATTTCCGAGAAACTCTTCAAAGAATTTTCAAGGAATTCCCAATAAGCTCTTAGAGAGATTCCCGAAGAACTTTTGGAAAAATGCCCGGGAACTTTTCAAGGATTTCCCGCAGAACTCATGGAGGGCTTTCGGAAAAACTGGAGAAATTCCCGGAGATCTTCTGAAAAAAATCCCCGGAGAACTTCTGGGGCAATCCCGAAGAACTCTTAGAGGATTTCTTCCTACTCCTGAATTACTTCTCGTTCATCTACTGGGGGAGTTCTTGGGCAACTCTCGGGGGAATTTCCAAGAATTTCCTGTGGATTTTCTGGAAAAAAAAAATCGGGGAATCGCTGGAGGAATTGCCGAGAAACTGCTGGAAGATTTCTCGAGAAACTTCTGGAGGAATTTCCGGTGAACTCCTAGAGAAATTCTAGGGGAACTTCTTTAGGAATTCCCGGTGAACTTCTGGAGGCTTCCTCGGGGTACTCCTGGAGGAATACCCGTGGAACTTGTGGAAGAATTCCCGAGAAACTCCTAGAGAAATTCACGAGCAACTTCTATTTAGTGAAGTTTCTGAGAAGTCATAGATTCCTAAAGAATTCCGGATGATATTCTCGCGGTGTTTCTGGAGAAGTTTTTGATTAACTGCTGAAGGAGTTCCTGGTGATTCAGTTGGTCTGGAAGAATTCTCAAGGAACTCCCAAGTAACTCGTGAAGGAGTTCCCGATAAACTTTCGAGGGTCTTCGGAAGGAATTCCCGAGTAATTCTACTAGAATTCCCGAGGAACTTCTGCAGGAATTTCTGGGAAATGTGTTAAATGTGCTATTTTAACTTGTAAATATTCCCCTAGTATTAATACACATTGCACATTTATAGGGCTCTGGCAGAATAGAAGCCCGCAATCCTATTTCGATTGCCAACATTCAGGCTATTTCGGGCCGTGATTAAGTACTAGAGATGTAAACCTTTCCCTGGCACAGACTTCAAGTTATAGAACTCTAGTGATGAAACCCGAATCGGGATGCCCCCTTAGGATTAGAAATTCCTAGACAAAACTCATGCAATGAAAGCAAGTAATACTGCGAACAAAAGACAACCTGCCAGAAAAATACGACACAGGATTGACTGATGGACCAACAACATTAATGAAACCTCGGTATCCTGTCATCGGAAATCGTTATGCACTTGGGTAACAGGGCAAAATATCTTTTATGTGTTGTGTGGGTTCTAATGTGATGTCCTAATTTATTACGCATTTGTAGTGTTCCAATACAATACGTTATATTTTAATATGCATTTGTAGTGCTCCACTATATTGTTTCGTAATAATGGCGCCCAACGTGGGGCATGTTTTGTGTTGTATATGTCCTTATGTGATGTCCTGTTTTATTACGCATTTGTAATGTTCCCCTATAATGTCATCTTTTAATGTGCATTTCTAGTGCTTCATTATTTTTCGTAATAAAGTGAATACATTATCGGAGAACTCCTGAAGGTATTTTCGGAAAAATCCCTGGACGAATTGCCAAGGAAATTCAGGATTCATACATACATGCTGGAGGACTTCTAGGGGAAAATCAGGAAGCCGATAAATTATAGCGCAAATCACAGGAAAGTGCTGCGTAGTTCTTAGAGAACTTCTAATGGAATTCCGAATTCCCGGGAAAATACTCGAGAAATTCTCGGGAAGCTCCTGGAAGAATTTGTGGACATTCTTAAGGAATTCCCAGGGTTATTCTAGAGAAATTCCCGGAAAACTTTTGGGTATTTTTGGGGAACTCCTTGTGACAATTTTATCAATTCTCAAAAGCATCCCAGAAGGAAATCTGGGAGTACTTTTAGAACAAACTTAGACGGAACTACCAGAAAGTACTCCTGAAAGAATCTCAAAAGGAACTGTTGTAGAAATCCTCAAATAAACAATTAGAGGATTTCCATAGTGCACTCCACGAGAAATCACAAAAAATGAAGGAATCCCAGGAGAAACTCCTGCATAAATTCTGAACTCCTGGAAGAACTACATAAAAAGCCACGGAAGAGATTACCGACAACATTCTCCCCATAATTATTGGTCAATCGTTAATAGTCTGAACGTAGCATAACTTGATCCTCGGAATTTGTCTAAGATCTGAAAAAGACTCACCTTGAAGAGTCTCGCCGGAGTAAACCTTGCTGATCCACATGTAAGTGAGCTTTGCCTACTTACGTGTCGCATAAGTGGAATCAGCTGTTATACTTTTCTGACCCAGTGACGAATGCTTTGTTGGAGAATTCAAAACCATGAATACTTTGTCCACTATTTCTTACAGATCCTTTAAATCTGAAATTTTCCTATATAGGGGAGACTGAGGAGACTTGATCCCTGGGGAGACTTGTTCCCCCCATATTTTCTCGGAATCAAAAACAGTTTTCTTCTAGCATATTTTTTCCGAATCGACATCTGGACAGACGACAATGTTTAGGCTACAATTGATTTAATTTGTGTATTGCATATTTTTTTAATGGCTGATGGTTTGTTTTCAGTCCTTCAGAAATCTTTTAGGCGATTCCGAAAAATCTCAATAACTTGGTGAAAATTGAACCAAATCGAGTCAAAATTTTACAGCACATAGCATAAATAAAGTACTATCAAACGTATTTATCCAAATAAGGCTGTTATATAAATATTTCAATTAATGTAGCTTAGTGTATACAACAGTGACATGGGGAGACTTGATCCCTCGAGGATTACACACACATTATACATGTGAAAAATAAAATTCTATTTGGAAGCCTCTATTTACTCGGAATTCTAGTATATTCAATGATAAAACGTGTCAGATAATTATTATTTTAGTACAAACCATGAAAAGGGGGATCAAGTCTCCCCATTTTCAAAATACAGCATATCCTTAACAATTCAAGGAAATCTTATAATTTCAAATACACCGTATGCATCAAAAATACAAGTAAACTTGAAAAGAAAATGAATAGAAAGCTTCTGGAGTTATTTTCCCTTTAAATTAACCATGTGCTCTAAAGGGGATCAATTTTGACCCATTTTTGGATAATACATCATAAGACATGCCTCCATAAAAACACAGTTTTGAAAACTTTAACAATAATTTAAAGTCCTTTTGTTGTGTCTAAACTTGCAATTGATGTGTAGGGTGCGGGCACCGGTTTTGGCCAGTCTAAGGGAAATCATTTTTATAAAAATAACCAATAATCTTATGAAAACAACCAATGCGTCAAAAGAAAGGTTTCAATCTATATTTTGAAGGAAAAATGCAGAAATCATGCCAATACTTGATTTTTGTATTAAAAGTGGCACTGACCAAAATAGAAGCTCAGCCGCAGTTTTGGCCATATTCTTAAGTTTGGTTTCTATTTTGGCCAATCACGTGTATTTCTTATGGGAGTGGCCAAATTAGAAGCACACTGGCCAAAATAGATATATGGGAGCAGATTTTTTAAGGAAAATTATTTTTTTCTTCCAGTTTTTAATCAAAATGTGTGGTTTTCACAGCTGCATTCATCATATTGTATTAGGATCTACTAGTAAAAAATAAATTTACGACGATTTATAACGCAACAGGCTCAATACCGCACTATGGCCAAAACTCCGGACTGGCCAAAACTGAAGCTTCTACCCTACCTGCCATTCTGTACTAAAAATGGATCTAGTTTTGTGTTTTTTCTTAATGTTACAGACAAATTAAGAAAAAGGGATCAAGTCTCCCCAGTCTCCCCTACCGTGACCGGCCCTAATTCTGCGCAGTCCCTAATTCGGCGCACTTTCTCGAATATACCACAAAATCACGGACGCTAGTTCAATATTAGCTTCAAATATATTTTTTGAATATTGCTTCAATAGTATTGAAAAAGTTTGTGAAGAAAAAAAATTTCAAATCAACGATCATTATTTTGTAAAAAAATAAAATGATGTCGCAAGTACTGTAAATTGCCTGAAATCCGTGTCCGTTAGCGAAACTGCTAAAAAGTTGCTTCATGAGCTGAAGCATTTTGCGAAATAAATAATGAAGAGAATGTCTGCTTTTCCATGCGCATCCTGTACTGCTGTCTTCGAGGAATCAGAATCGGAAAAAAACAATTGAGTTTTCTTCTTTTTTTTTAATCTTCTTGTTCTTCTTAGGTGCGCAGAATTAGGAACCGGTATTAAATGGTGGTCCTAATTCTGCGCAGACAGTTTTGAACATATAATTAATAAACAAACATCATATAAATGCCACCATAGTTATAACTAGGATATTCTATGTTTCTAACAATCCGGTGAATGTATTATGAATTCGGTTGGAAATCGAAAAACTTTTTTTGAGAAAAATATTTTTGCTAATTGTGGATTGTTTACAACATACATCGGAAGTGACGAGTATGATAGTGCATCATTGAACGCATACAGCGCACTACACCCGGTACTGAAAAAAAGTGTCGCTAGTCGAAAAGTGTCGCTAGTCAAAACGTCGCTATTCGGTTTGGTGCTGGCGCCATAATAATTACGGCTCAACAAGTTAGTTTATGAACTTTTGAAGGCTAATTTACGATTTTTGAATTTTTGATCTGATAGTTCGATCGGACTAACCACTTGTTTTAAACATTTGCTATCAACCTCGGGGGAAATTTTATGTATTCATGCAAGCATTCGTCAAATGCGAGATATGAAGTGAGTTTACATGGAATTTGCTTAAACAGTGAAAACCCTGGAGTTAGACAAGAAAGAAGTCTCAGTTTGCAAACAAAGATTGTGCCACCTTGTTATGGCGAAAAAGTTTATATTGCCTTTAGAAATGAAAGTAATTTTTACTAAAATGTGTATATGCGAATAACTAAAAAGCTTTACGTAATAGTATTTGATAATGCTACAAAATCTCTTTGTGTATTCATTTTGATTAAAATTCCCTTTGCTTAGGGTCTGTGTCAATTGGCGAATTAAAATTAATTTTTACTTAAATTTGACAGTTCAACACTTAAACTTGACAGTTCTCCTAAGGAAATAATTATCGAATTGTCAAGTTTAAGTGAAAATTAAATTTAATTCGCCAATTGACACAGGCCCTTAGTAATCAAAGTAGGTAGTATCAATGTTGAGGACATGCAAAGTTCCAATATGGTCGTAATGTCATATAAAAGTTGAAAATGAAGAATTCAGTTGAATTTCATCTATGAATCATGTTCTCATTACAATATGTTATCTTTTTAGAGTTTTTCCCATGTGCGCAGAATTAGGAACATTAGTGCGCAGAATAAGGAACATCCCAAAAATGGGTGCGCAGAATTAGGAACAGAGACACACTTTAGAATTTTCAAAATTTTACATATAAATTGAGTGTTTTGTATAAGAATTATATTTTTACCTCATTTACAAAGCTAATAACTATGTGCAGTCAAAAATTCAGCCAAATCGGTTCGATTTGGAATTTGTTACAGCTGATTGAAATTGAAAAAGTCTTAGATGCGCAGAATATGGGCCCTCCACGGTACTTTCCGATCTAGAGTAATTTCTACATTTTTTTTTAGATTTTTTTTTTCTAAAGATTACTTCTGCTGCTTCCCTAAGGGCATTTTGCATCGAGCGTGAATTTTGGCTGAGCTCCCCTTACGCCTAAAACTTTACGTGGTTTATGAACGGCCACTTAAGGAATCTAATTAAGCTCCGAAGATTCCTTTGGAGACTCCATCAATTCTCCATGAAAAAAGCGTTTCCGAAAAAGTGTTCAAGCTAAAGATAATGCAAATTGTCCTTATTTTTTTAAATCAATGAATCAATTTTTTTTATGTAAATCAATAGTTTTTATTCTTTATGGCAAAATGTTTAAGCACACTACTGCCACGTCACTTTGCAGAAAGTATGAACTTCCTACAAAACTTTCCACTATTCGAGAGCCATTATGTTGTGAAGACACGACACTATGCCAAATGATGTTTATACCAAACGTCTTTCATGTCAAACATACCAGACCCCATGGTCCACTGCACGAATTTGTTCTGGCCTGCTTACTCTCACAGAAAATTTGACGTTTGAGCGGTGCCGACATCTCTCAAACGTCAAATTTCGTGTGCGAGTAAGCAGGCCAGAATAAATTCGTGCATTAATCCATACAAAGGTGACGAGACTAGGGTGACCATATGGAAATGAAGTGAAGGAGAACATTTAGACCAAATTCGGTTAAAAAGGGGGACATTTGTATGAAAAGGAGGACACTTTTTAAAATAGCACGAAAATACAAACAAAAAACAAGTTTACAAATTGGATTTATATACAATATGTTCTACCTAAAATTTTCTGCGTTGTATGCGTTTATTGAGTTCTTAAAGGGCATCCAGACTTATTGATTGATTGATTTGTCTTTATTTTAGAGACTTTTAGCCCTTGGCTGATTCGTCTCTCTCCAGACTTATATAAACTCCACAAGAAAATGAATTGAAATCTGCTATCATTCTAACGATGGAAATTACAACTTGTTGTTTATTTTATTTATTCGTTTATTGTGTACTTCTTATAAAAAGTATCATTTAAAATAAGCTTGGAGAACTTGAAATATTTCCATTGCTTTTGCACTCTGTTGTAGAACTGTTGAATTGGATCAGCGAACGCTGAATAACAAGTAAGCAATCTAAAACAAATCATAATTGAAAATATTGCGCATTGCGTGATTATAAGTGCGACGATGAAGTGCGGAATCTCAAATAAATGTGCGATTTTGCGTCAGATCGTTCCGGTGTCTTCACCGCACTTATTCATTAGCTCGTGATGAATAAGTGCGGTGAAGACAGTATTGTACTGTCGAAGAAAATTATTACAGTTACAAACTGTAAACAAAAGCGATGGAAATATATGTTGACGTTTCAATGTATTTTTCCAAGTGGTTTAAATTGGGAAAGCTTTCTTGTGGCACTGTTGCAAGCCCTTTTTGGTGTATTTTCAAATGAAACATATCGGTATATTCACTTCTCATAAGTGGCAGTGGATTTCATGTGATATGTACTTTCAATAATTTAACTTTGGAAGCATAACTTCTAGTTACTCATTTAGTACCGTAAACCGGGGTCAAATTGATCTCCGGGTCGAAATTGATCACACGTTTTTCCGTTAGATAAAGCATGTTTAAAAAAATGTCATATCAGGTATCGTACTGTTTAAATCTGATATTAAGAGATATTTGTAAGGAAACTATTCAAAATATACTTTATCTAACTGAAAATCGTCTGATCAATTTCGACCCGGATATCAATTTGACCCCGGTTTACGGTACGTCTTCGGTGCCTATAATAGCTTAAAAATAACATTCGAATAATATGTAGTAGCTGAACCAAAGTATTTACCAGCTATTCATACAATTTTATATACGTTTTAAGTTCGAAAAGGAGGACATTTCGAAGGAAAATGAGGTCATTCGATTTTTGATCAAAAAGGGGGACATGTCCTCCTTTAGGATACCATATGGTCACCCTAGACGAGACGCGCGGGATTTCTTTCAATATTATCCAAAACAACGCGACGGGTTCAATAATAGGCATACATACTTTGCGTTACGTATCGTATATTTTTCAGTATTATTCAAGAAAGGTGCTATCCAACTATCGAAAGAGAACGAATCGGGTTTCGTTCGGCACTCTTCTCTGCGAACCCTAACATAAACTAACCGAAATTATTCTACGTAACAGTGTAACAACTATTGTTTTCTTCTCTTCCATGTAGTCTGCTTATGACTAAACTGAAAAGTTACCGTGCTCTATAAATCTAGGCAAAAGTTTGATTCGATTGGTAGGTACCTACATATATGCATTAGAAGCGTTTAAGGCCCCTTAGCGTGTCAGCTCAAATTTTACTCTTATTATTTGATTCTTATTCCAAACAATCATCAAGCACGATAGTAGTTGTGAAGCCTTTCTATACCAATTTCATAAACAAACAAACAAAAATAGCACCTCTTTGTCTCGGTACCTCCAATGTAAACATTTCGAGAATCTGAATCATTTGAAAGCAACTCAGGCAATAAACTACTCTACTTCAATGAATAACAAGGAAACATATCCAAATGTCACGAAAAATGTTAGATTTTTTATGTAACAAGCTAGAAATGATCCAAATCTTTTTGTACGCTCTCCCACTGTTTATGCTTGCTGCAACAGCAGTGCTGGCGGACCGCTTGGTGAAGATTTCGTAAATTATAATGCTTTGATTATTTTACTAACAATTGTGGTAAAAAAGTTAAAAAATAATCACCCCACAAATTATTTTTGATTTTATGACGCATAACCAATGTGTTTGACTGGATTTACTAATTGATTTCGATCAATTTCATTGATGCTTTGGCCAGCAGGATCGACATCACTGCGTGCAATGATCGATGATTGTGCGCGCCAAAAGACACCACCGCGCTGCCGTTGTCGTCGTTGGTACTGCGGTGGGTGGTAAACACCGCCAACCACATTTTTAATGCGGTCGAAACAAATCGTTAAAAATTTCTACTTTCGAGTGAACTAATGCTTAGAAATCGTGATTACTTGGAAAGAGGCTTGTATTTGAAGTAGTGTGAATACATTTTTATGCCGAATATCTCGCGTGAAATTGATTATTTTATAGAATAAGATAAGTGTCGATTTTTTACAAATATGTATTGGTGCAAAGTTGTGTAAAGTTGATTTCGGTCAATGATTTTGAAGAAGCCATTTTGCGATGACACGCTAAGGGGCCTTAACAACAAATAGTTTGAGAGTTTTTACAGTTGTTTTTTTTTTTTAATTTCACTGGAGTGTCAGTTCAGGAAATAAAGCATAGCCAAATAAGAACAGCGTTTAAATAATCGATCAACTAAGTTGGAAGCGTGAGCATTTCGTTAATAAGCCATTATTTTGTGCTTAGAGCTAGCTGTAAAAGATATAAATTTCGATAGAAGAATGTCAAAAAACTAAAGTTCTAAGAAGAGCAAACAAATATCACATTGCGAAAGGGAATTTACAGCTCCAATGTAAAGGGTTAGAGACATTCAATGATAAAAGAAAGCTTTTTGTGGGAATGATGAAGAAAAATGTAGCACAGTCTAATAGAATTAAGCTTTGATTAATGATTGTATAAATGGTATTGTCGTTGAAAAGGTAAACCGTTAACAATAAGGTATAAGGGGATATCCAAAAGATGAACTTCGATAAAACCATTAATCTTCTTGTAAGTTCGACTAAAATTCGTTGGTAAAGTACAGTCTACTCGGTACGGGTAAGTCAGTTAGTAGATAGTTAATTGAAATGTTGCGAATTAGTTACAATTAGTACATAATTGAAAAAGACAACCACAAACGTACATTGTATTTCTGATATTGACATTAGTTGTTAGGCTACTGTTTCATATTTACGTATGACAAATGCACTACATTACCTACGGTTTGCTATAACAATATAACATCAATAATGATACTCAAGTTTGAGCTTTTCATTCGCTGACTAAATCACATTTTGGAACAGTGCACAGATTTCTTGATTCAAAGTTAACTACTGTTATTAGTTGGATCACAATACCAATGGATGCACGTGCCATGCTAGTAGATTTTTTTTCTAAATGTTTTAACTAATTTACAAAAAAAAAATATAGACTTTTTACACATTAAATGCCACAAGGTTTAGGTTGGATGGGCGGCTTAGGCTTCATCTTCTATCCTAGAGATTTTCGGATGGTGAACATCAAATTTGCGGATAGAACTGGTAGGATGTTGATGTGGTTGGATTTAACAGTGCATGACGTTGGCGCTGTTTTCTCTGCTCAGTCATCTGTGAATAAAGAAAGGAAAGGAGTGTTATTATTTCAATCAAAACATCGATACAAATTGAGGGGCCCAGATGCAAAGGGGTGTAAGTGATCGTTTTGTCGATTTTGATATGAGCATATCAAAAAATTCTTCAGATTCCAACCTTTCAGGAACTTTCTTACTTTGGTTTTACAATGATTAGAAAAATTACAATAAATCGGAGAAAATTTGGTCGATTTTGCGACTCCATACATTTTGTATGGAATGAAAAATTGGTTAAAAACTTTAAACCTCATTTACTCGTAAGCGGGTTTTTGTCACTTACACCCCTTTGCTTATAACCTGCTCAATTACAATCTTTTTTCACACTGTGCTGTAATGCCAGAAATTACAACTCAACAACGCTTCTACCATGCTTTATCGCAGTTGAGAAACTCTCGTATCGTATCCGTCAGTTGTGCGATTGGCCTCCACCGCCAGCACCACAAAATTCGAGATTTTTGCAAAGTGTTGTACAAAATACAACTGCGCGATCATTCAAGGGTTAACTTCCCTCAGTCTGTTGACGTTCAAGGTATATCTCATAATTTGAATCTCCTTGCAATTGACAATCAATAGTCCTGTTCAACTGTTCAACGATGTACATAAGTTGAACTTACTCGAACCCAGTAGGAAATTTAGGACCCGGGTTTTAACATTAACAGCAATATCATTCCAATAATGGAGCATTTGTTCAGTAATAAGGATTCTAGTATGTTCCTTGCAACCAGCACTTATCAGTCTTTGAAGAGTTAGTACATACATGGATCCCTAACCCAATTTGATTTCCTTTTAATTAAGTTTAGCCTCGGATGGGGAGGTTTTTAACTATTTGCAAAGTAAAGTTGGTTAACTTAGTTTTTATTCAGAGACTGTAAGTCACCAAGACACCGGTAGGAAGGACTAAATACTATGATTCCATGAATTACCAGAACCCATATTCCAAAATTCAAAAATAGGACGAAACTAGATTTCGGTTTCGTAGATCTTACTCCGTAACACAACCCAAAAAGGTGATCTACCCACGTTACGGGTTCCGTTAAAGATCGAGCATCTTTTAATCCCCCTCAACCATTCATTCCTCGCCACGGGTCGCCTTACACCTTGGATTGGGGTCCCCTGTTTGGTGGACTTTTATCCTCGGAACAGGGGGTCCATAGTGCTATCCTAAGCCGGCAGCTACACGGGCAAGTGGCATAAACAGCACGCCAAAAATGGTGATCTAAAATCACAGAAATACCTATTATATTTAATAGTGCCTGAATACAGAATGAGCAAACCCAAGTCGACAAACGACAAAATGTGGTCTTCATGGGTATCGATTCAACCAGAAAATGAAATATGTCCATTCGTATTTCCAAATGACAACGGGTTTCACTCAAAGTACAGTAGACGCTTTATAACTGCAACATGATCACGTTACATTTATCGAATAAAGCTAAATATCTGCAACAGCTAACAAATGTCAAAGAACTGTCAGTTGCTGCCAAATGTAGTCAAAGGTAGCGATAACTGTAAACTTGTTGCACTTAGCGAACTTTCAGTTGAAAAGCACAGTATTTAAACAGTTTGCACCGAACAAACGTCTGCTGTATATCACATGGCGACCGTGACAGAAATCAGATCTAGCATATCAAGTTTTGATCTTGCTACTTTCCTGCCTGGATGCTTTTCCTGAGTGCAGAATTTCTTGGTTTAGATTTTTTTATAGGATCTAAGTGTCGTGTCGTTTATAGTGTCCATTTATTAATTTTGCTTTTGAGGAGTACAATTCAAAAACTGAGTTTGGCATAAAATCCAATCCGAAAAACTTTTTCAACTAGGTAAAATCCAAACTATAAACAGACAACTATCCATCAAAAATGCATCTTCATGAAAATATTGGCAATAACTCAGACGAGATATGCAATTTGTTTTCTATTTTTTTTTCAACAGAATTATACGACTTTTTCTGAAGAAGATCGAGATCGAAATTATTTTGACTTCCTTCCAGAACTCGAGAGAAACGTTGGAGTTAAACATATAAAAGTACAAGAAATCATAGAAGGTTTAAAAAATTTTGATGCTTCCAAAGGTCTAGGACCTGATGGAATTCCACCTGTATTTTTGAAAAACTTAGCAGTTGAATTAACAGCGCCGCTATTCTGGCTTTTCAATATGTCCTTAAAGTCTGGCAACTTTCCTAAGCTATGGAAAATTTCGTACTTGGTACCTATTTTTAAAAGCGGCAGAAAATCAGATGTAAGCAACTATCGAGGGATTGCCATTATCTCTTGTATTCCCAAACTGTTTGAAGCAATTATCAATGAGAAATTATTTGAGCAAACCAAAAACAGAATAACGAATATGCAGCACAGATTTTTCAAAGGGCGCTCAACCAATACTAATTTAATTGAATTCGTTAACTACTCATTGCTATGGCTATGGACAACGGAAACCATGTTGAAGCAAAAAATTCCTAGTGATAGAGCAGCGTCCATGAATTATGTCATGTTTTTGAGGGGCACATAGGTAGAGTGAATCGTGAAAAATAATAAAAGATGTTGTTATCTTCACTACGGGAAACGACATTGCTCATATATATTACGTGACTTCATTTATGGACTTGTTCTAGCTTGTCTAAATAAGTAACACTTCAAGCCATAAAGAACATTTTTTCACCATTGTTCGAACGACACCGGCTCAGGCAAGACACGCTGCGATTATTAAAGTGCTTCTAAAATCAAATTCAATGACGAACATCATGTTTTCTGACGAAGAGAACTTTGCTGGATTTGACGATGGAGCTTTGGAACATCCAACCTCGGAAGTACTGAAATCGTCAAAGGGGAACGACGTTTTGGTCTACAGTGGGTATATATTTTACCAAAACCGAAAACCGGTAAGTAAACATCACGTGGTCGATGACATAACCTTTAAAAAGTGGCAATTCATTTTTCAATTTTTTATTGTAGATTGATGGAAAGCACTATTAGGAGTGCAAAGGACGTTCACATGGCCCCAATGAATCGAAATGTGCAGCCCGGCTGGTCACCGAGAAAACATCAACTGGTCACAAAATCCTATCACAGACGGTTACTAAAAACCACAACCATGAGCTCGATCCCGGGCACGTCGTCCAGATGAAATATCGTACACAACTGAAACGACGGGCAAAGGAGGACACGGCCGGGCCGGCAAAGGTCACACGACATGCATCACCATCATATCCAGATTCCGTCCACAAGCAATTCAACTCGGCGGGCGGCTCCACTGAAAGTCATCCAACGTGCGCGGTCTACTAATGTTCCGCAAGAAAAAGAGCCCGTAGACCTCGATACGTTTGAGGTTCCAGAAACTTTGCAAAAAAGCATCAATGGCGATAAGTTTCTGCTTGCCGATGTACGTAATGGATCTGAAAGGGCCCTTATTTTCGGGACTACAGATAGCCTAACACGATTGGCCGGCGCCAAATATTGGGTGATGAACGGTACATTCGATAGTGTGTCATGCTTATTTAAGCAGCTGTTTATCATCCACGAATCGTGCGCCCCTACTCATAACCACACTTTTCCATTGATTTATGTTTTGATGACCAACAAGAGTGAAGCGCTGTACCGAAAGGTTTTTTCAGCTCTAATCGACACAGCGACTGATGCAGACATCGACTTGAATCCATCGACAATACTATCGGATTTTGAAAAAGCAATCATCAATGCCTGCCAATTGGAATTCCCGGAGGCAGCAGTCAATGGTTGCTTTTTTCATTTCAGCATGAATCTTTGGAAGCATATCTCAAGAAGTTGCCCCAGTCCAAATGACTGAATTTTTTCCCTACGTCGAAGTAATTTATGTGTGTGGCAGATCGAGGAAGGCAACCACAAATGGCCGTGTGACTCGCGTAGCTCCGCTGTAT
This sequence comes from Aedes albopictus, assembly GCF_035046485.1. NCBI lineage: Eukaryota > Metazoa > Arthropoda > Insecta > Diptera > Culicidae > Aedes > Aedes albopictus. Next base: position 384,914,988 of record NC_085137.1, read on the forward strand.
GCACCAGATCTTTGGTCAATTTATGACAGCATTCTCAATCGTATTCCGAAGACTACCAATCAAATTGAAGCGTGACATCACCGTTGGAGCACTCTGGTTGAAAGACACGTGGAGCTATTGAATATTATTGAAGAGTTCCTGCTAGAAGAAAAGTGTACGCGGGGTCAGATCATGGCATATTTGGCGGGCACTTCAAGCAAGGAAGACTGACTAATCAACAGACCAAAGATAAGGTTTTAAAAATCGTTGAGAACTTTCAGAACTACACAACCAATGACTATCTTCAAGCTGTTGTAGCGCATATAAAGACGAAAGGTAAATAAGTAAGCGAAGAACGGGCACATAAATGTCATGTTAATGTTTTTCATGTATATAATAATATATCAACTGTCAGTATGTTAACTATTGTAAAAATAACGGATTTTTTTATGTGGTGATATATAAAATGTAAATATATTTATTTTTGTTCAAGTTAAATGTATTGTAAATTTTGATTTCAGAAATACATAACAAAATAATGTTTGTATGAATTAAAAACAGACTGACATTTCGCTTTTGTGTTATTCTAGCTCAAAAAAAAAATTGAGATACACACTGTACTAAAATCGTTTTTATGCCAAACGTACCAGACCCAACACAAAGTACATGCTGGTAAACGGAACCGAACACGGCCGGATCAGTCTGAGTGGTAATGTTACGATAGATGGGGATCAGATACCTTCGAGGTGGTAGAAGAATTCGTCTATCTCGGATCCTTACTGACGGCTGACAACAACGTGAATCGTGAAATTCGCAGGCGCATCATCAGCGGAAGTCGGGCCTACCTAGGGTGCTCATTATGCCCCAGCTCCCAAACGCGATTTTATACATTTTTTAAACATTTAATTTTGCACCATTCAATACTTCTTTCGGAGTTTCAATGAATGACAATTTAAGGTTCAAATAAGGATTATACGTCAAAATTGCACAATGATTTCGATTAATTTACTGCATTTGATGACAAAATCCTTAAGAAGCTGCTTATTATGCCCCGCCTACCCCTAAGCATGTCTTACTTAACGTACCTTATTCTCCAGTTCCATAATTTGAGCAGTCAATTCCCGCACGGCAATGTGATTGGTCTCCAGCAGATTCTTCAGGCTTCTCAGCTCGATCTGCTCGCCGTCCCCGTCCACTGCAGCCAGCGACATGGCACGCAACCGTGGGAACCAATCCTGGATGTTTGCCTGAAAACAAGTTAGAAGACTTTCAGCATCAACCTTGGATATTTGGTCGACCTCAACTTACCTTCACCATAGCGTGCACATAGCTCTCCGGCCCGGTGAACTCCGTCGGATCCTTCACCTTGACCAGCACAATAAAGTACAGATAGTGCCACATGTTGTGCTCGTTCTTGATGTGCTCCTCGAAGCTGACCGTTTTGTTATCGAAAGCCGATCGGTTCAGCCCACAGATGAAGCAGGTGTTCTTCAGTATCAGCTCCTTTTGCTGCTTTTCGCTTCTCAGATCGGCAAAGGTGTCGATGATGACACCAAAGATCAGATTCAGCACAATAATGATGACGATGAAGAAGAACAGCAGATCGTAAATCACCCGTGGCACGAAGAGCGTTTCCTTCCGGCTGGGTGCCCGGAGAATGTCCCCTATACCGCCACCATTCCGCAGGCCCTGATTTAGTGTTGTGATGATGCACATCACCATGGAATCGCAGCCACGTTCCTTCATCTCATCGCCACCACCTCCTCGATCGCCACCGTCATCCGGCTGGGGTTGGGTACAAAATGGGGGTGGGCTCCCTTCGATCAGCGCTTCCGGAAGCATGTGGCTTCGTTCGGGTTCGTTGCATCCTGTGGCCTCCGATTCGGGCGCTACGAATTCTTCATCCACCGGAACAAGGAAGTCGTCCCGGAAGAACATGTACCCGATGATGGAGAACATGTACACCAGGATTAGGGCGAGCACGGCGGTCAATATGATGGAACGACCGTTTCGAGTTACGGATCGTATCACGTTCAGCAGGGTTTCCTCTCGGTAGACTACGTCGAAAAGCTGAAATATGTAGTAGAAAATAAAATAATCTGTTTCAACATGAAGCTTAGGGTGGGGCGGGGCAAGATGGGTCGCGGGGCAAGATGGGTCAGTGCCATTTTCGGGCGCATTACTCATGTTTTGATTATGTTAATAATTTTGTTAGATGACCAGCATGAATATACAAAAGTTTGGGACATTGATTGAGAAATTATTCACTCTCATTGGAAATACAAAATAAAATGGTTTTTTGCCATTTTTCTTATGCGATACATTCCATATATTCTCCATATAAACGGCCGCGGGGCAAGATGGGTCACCTTCAATTTTGAGCGTATTTTTGGAGCATTCAAAAGTTATTTATTTTTTATTACAAGACTATCTCATAAATGACTTCAATCAAGCGGAATAAACGCTCAAAATTATAACATAAAATTATGATAATTTTTTAGTAAAAACATCGATTTTCAAGTCGCCTCAGGACCACTCAAATCGTAAAGTTTTTTATATTCCAAATAAATTTATAAAATGTTTACTAGTAGCTCTTGTTTACTCAGTATGGGTATGGAGTATATTTGAATGTGGAACAAATCTTATATTTTGACGTTTTTCGTTGAGAAAATGTTGATTACTTAAAAGGTGACCCATCTTGCCCCGCACTTTTTTCACGGCACAAAATCGATCACTTTTTAAAACTGCTTGTTTAACATCATATTTTGTATTTAATGAACTTTTTATCGACTTTTAGCATAGCTAACTAGTGTATTAAAGAGTACCGGACGAATGCAAACCAATCCGATTTGTATTTACGAAGTTATGGCGATCCATCCTTATGCGACCCATCTTGCCCCGCTCCACCCTATATACACTTGAATTGACCAAGGTTTCAGTTTCAGAATGTGCATTTATACAAAAACAGTTTGAACGATACTCACCAATATCGAGAAGAAGAACGGATGCAGTAGCACACCGAAAACACAGAACGACAGATACCCGAAGTGGTACAGTAGTTCTGCATCCGTGATGATCGACAGAAGATTCTTCTCCAGCGTCCCGTAGTTACCCATCAAACTAATGATGTGTACACCTTTCATGATGACCGTTGCGCACCCGAGCAACCACACGGTTGGCTCCGGTCCACAGGAGAATATCAGCCGCAATATGAGCGCTACCACAAACGTTCGAATGCCCGATTGTCGCGGAAGTGTGATAACGATGACCAACGAAACGAGCGTCACGATCCAAATCAGGGACGATAGATGAAAGCTTAGCTCTGTAAATTGTAAAAAAAATGTAATGTTATCTGAAGATATGCGAGAATACCAAGTTCCTTACCAGGCACACTGTTTTCGAAAGGATAGAAGAACGCCACAATCAGATTCATCAGGACGGCCAGATTGAACAGAATGTTGCTCCACAGCGACATGTAGCTACTGACCCAGAACAGGGCCGGTTGGCCACGCAACTTTTTCTGCCACTTCATCTCGTTGAACATGGCCTCATGGCGATCGAAAAAGTCCGCCACCTTGCTGCCCTGATCGTCCCGTTCGGCCGTATTCAGAACGCGCACTTTGGTGTCCTTCGTTAGGTACTCGCAGATTTCCGGAATCGGGAACACAATTTGTTCCAGCGTGCGATCGTGCCGCACGATTTCGATCTGCGCCGTGTGAGTTTGGTAGAATAGGAGGGCTTGATTCACCTTCGTGTTGGCTTTGGTGGTGCTCGCGGGTATAGGCGGAGGCAGGCTGATTCCGGTTCTGGTTTCAGTATTGGCAGACGGAGCGCTATAGGTATCGATTTTCAGTAGGTTGGCCAGTTCCTTGTTATGTTGGGCAAGCTGATGGCAGAGGATGTAGATGTTGTGACCGACTTCCTTCGGAGAGACGCCCATGTCATCATCATCGTTCTGATCATCTGCAAGATCATGCTTCATGCTGTAGTTATCATCCCCATTTCCATCGCCTTGATTGAGCAGCAGCAGGATGTTCTCGTCCTGGTGGTATGCCCGGCATGCCACGTCGACCAACTGCTTGGGATTCATGTTGGCTAAGATTCGCTCCGCGTTTTCGCTATCTCCTCGGGACTCCATGATCGCGAGTAACAACTTGGAAGCGTTGTTCTTCAGTTCCAGAACCAGGTCCATTCGGTTCTTGCCCAACGGATTGATATCGTTCAAAATTAGTGCGGTGATGATGTCCAGCCCGTTGGACTCGTGCGTGGCAATGCAGTTCTGGTTGTCATGGCAAGGTCCTTGGCAGTATTCCGTAAGGGTTTCCAAGGTCTGATTGATCAGCGACACATTGTTTTCGTTTATGTACAGCCCCAGAAGGCCTAAACCTCCCGTAGTCGATCCACAAATACAGTCGAGGAACATCAGAGTTTCCGAAACAAGATTGTAGTTCGTTTTGTTATTCTGATTCCTCAGCAAGTTCTGCAGCTCTGGATTGTGGTTCTCGCAAAGCAGCTGCAGAAATCGGAGAATCGGTTGCATCACAAGAACCTTGTTTGACAACTTGTTGTTCTCATCTTTATCCTTATGCTTCTCTAATTTCTCCGCCAGAATGTCTTCAAGAGCCGATGTTCCTATGCTCATCAAGGCATTGTCATCTCCGTTCTCGGAATTTGTTCCATCCGAGGCTGCTGCTAAATTCCTAGCGTTGATATAGGACTGCTGAGTAACCAAAGCCGCGTTCTGCAACTCTTCCTTGAACTCATCCGTAATCACAATTCCGTTAACCTTGTTCACATTCTTCCTCTGGATCTTGTCGAAATCCTTCCCATCCGATTTACTCTCATTCGCCTTATTAGCCGCCATATCCGAAGTGTTCACCGTCACCGTAGACTTGATCTCCTGCTGGGAATCCTTCATCTTATCAAAGAACACCTTGAAGAACGACTGGCTCAGATCATTACTCAAAAATTTATTATACATTCCCTTCTGAATGATCGGATTTCCTCCCTCCAGCAGTGCTATTCCCAGCTCGATCGCTTCCACGAATATCGAAGGTGAATTGATCGACTTGATCACGAGCTCTATCACAAGATCACTTGCTCCCTCCTTGTCCAAATCGTTCTGAACCTCGTGCAACGTCCGTCCTGCCCGTATAAGATACTTCGCCCCTGGTCCATGACTAATTGTGGCCAAAGGTAACCCAGCCGGTCCAGAACTCTGTTCAATCCCCTTCGTAACCTCACCAACCAACGCTGCGGGCAACGCCGGCTGAACAAACTCATGCCCAAAGTACCGCTTCAGCAAAATCGTTCGCAGGTGATCACCCTTATCGCCATATTCGCAATCAATCGTCATCATCTCTTTCAACGTTTTCAGTATCTTCACGCACAGTTTCTCTTCCTTCTCCTCCAGCAACTTTTCCGTATGCTTGATCAAATGCCGGATAAAGTCTCCACTTTCACACTTCTTCCTGGACTCCGTATTGACCGGGAACAACAACTCCGACTTGTACAGAATATCTACCAGCAACGACTGCTCTGCCTCAACCAATGGTTTCAGTTTATCCTCCAGCAGTGAAACAATGTCCTGCAGTCCCTCAATGATACTCCTATCCATCCGCATGATCTGCGACTGTGATCGCTCCATCTTGGTCTGCTTGGTAACCAGCAGCCACTTGCTAGTCTGGCGCGACAGCAGTGCCGTCTTGTTGAACATTTTGACCACCTGGTTTTCCAGATCGATCGGGATGGCAATTCCACGGGGTTTTGCCTTCTCCGAAAGCGTCCGGATGCAGTTCTCTACGTTAAACCGCTGCGAGGGCGAAAGCCACTTGCATTGCGTAAGCTTGAAGGATGATTGCAGGATTTTCACGAAAATTAGTTGCCGTTTCTGGAAAAGGGGAAACGAGAGAAGTTTGAGTACGGATTGATGTGAACCCATATAAATAAGCATATACATTGTCTAGCGAACTTCATTGATTGTTAGTGATTAAATAAATGCCAAACTTCGGGTTCAGTTCGTCGCGTTTTGATGATTTTTGCATGAGGTTATGGGTCCAGGTCCCCGACATCGTTGCGGTAACTTGCAAAATATCCACAAGGATACCTATCGTTTGAAAGCAAAAGTAGATCAAACTGCAGAATATCAGCGTAAAAATGGTAGCTTTCCAAGAAATACGTTTGCCCATAACTGGAGAACGCGAATTCCGAGCTGTGGATCCCACCGCCAACATTTCATTCAACTGCCACATCCATTACAGCGGCATTAATAGGGCAGAACGACAAGTTTGGTATTGGAAGACTAATGAAGATCTACTGTATGATCGGCGCTGGAGTAAAGCTACGTTGTATCCGTCAAGGTATCAATAAAGATTTGTATGTAATTGCAAAAAAAAACTCTTACTAGCAATACTTCACAAATTTAGCAATACGAAATACGGTTTCAAAGTTTGATCTTGCCTGAGAAAAGACAAACTTTCTGAGCATCGGTTGGCTAGTTTCGTTTAAACTGCACTGTCGTAGCAGCCGTTTCATCTGATACCTCCGTCCAGCCAATAATCGCTCTATAACATCGTCCACTACCGATGGACTTCGTCCCAGTGTCGGCTTATTCAATAATAAAGTTAGGATTGAAATTACCGCCAAAAGTTACGAATACTACTCACCTGTAGTGCCGTGCTCTGGTCCGAAAATTGACTGTTGAAAAAAGTCGTCAGGATGTTCATGATTTCGTTGCAGACATAGTTCTCCAGCTGACGATTCGTATAGCTTCCTCCTTTTACCACATTATTGATGTCGATCAAAAACGACTTCTCGAACAAACACCACATGTGATTAGAGGAATAGATCTCCTTCACCTCAACCTCCGTATCGATGTAACAGTGACACAGGAAATCCACGTACGCGACCTTCACCTCCGGGATACAATCCGAATGCGATATCATAGCCACAATGTCATCCAACGCCAGCAAACTATTGCACTTGATTTCCGTATAAACATTCTTACCCATCGTGCAACAAGCCAGCAGCTTCACCAGCTCGATGTGATACATCAAAGGGCTAGAATCCGCCAGTTCTCCACTGCTGTAGCTTCGCATCAACTCCACAAAGTAGTTAAACGAAGACTTGTCGTTGTAGAACACCAACACATCCTCGCCGGCGTTGACCAGTTCCTGCATGACCATATCCTGGCACTTGCGAATGAACTGGTTCTCCGCCTTGATGATCGTCTGCAGGAACTTCAGGTATTCCACATGGCGACCGTGAATCTCGATACAGTGGACAAAGTGCTGCACGACTTTGTCGCTTACTTCGTTGCACAGGTTTAGGTTGTCCTTGAAGATGGCGCAAACCGTTTCCGCCTCCAGGATCTACAATGGGAAGAAATGGCAAGGGTTGAGTTTTATTATGGTAAAGTACATTTCCATGGAGTTCGTTAAAATACTACACGATGCCTAGGATCTTTACCTAGCTAATAAGTCTAAAGTAAAGCTTGGAGCTTTACTTTCTTATAAAAAACGACAACTAAAATCAGCAATCAGCACCTTCGTAGTCCCGAATAACGTTTTATGTATGGAACATGCTTTTCTTAACCGGTTATCACCCAAGCTATCTAATTATTTTAGGAATCTTTGAAAGAATTTCAAAGAAATTCCTGCACTAAAGATGGAAGAAATTTTGGTAGCAATCCCTATAAGAATCTTTGTAGGATTTCCTAGACAAATTCCTAAAAAAAATACATAGCAAAATCCTAGAAAAATCCTGCAAGAATTCCCAGGAGAAATTCTGGGAGGAATTCTCGGGATGAATCCTGAGACTAATTTTTATATTCCAGCAAGAGGGGAGGGAATTTCAAAAAAAAAACTGGAAGATATAAAATTCCAGAAGGAAGCTGTGAAGAATCGACCGAACTGGCCGCAGGGTTTGATTCAAGTACCCGTCTAGATAGAAACCATGTCGTTGTGTGGTTAAGTAGGTAAAGAAGATACGTTGAACTTAGAAATCTAAACAAACACGAGAATCAATTCGATAGTTAAGATTATTCTTAAGCTAAAATCAATTCTGAATTTCTTATAAAAATAGTATTAAGGACAGACTTGTTAGAATCCCAAAATGGCTGCCACAATGACCGACTTTGCCACCTACTCACGATTTCGAGGGCACAAATCTATTCATAAACAAAACCAGTGCATCTGAGCTTCTTATTTTAAGCTTATTACAAGTGAGCATGAACAGAATAAATAAATTCACTATTGTTTGAAGCTTGCTTCTTGAGATTTGTGCGTCTAAAGTTCTGATGCACTGTTGTAGCGGAATTTCAAGACGTTTGTCCTTAAAATAGAACTGTTTATTGGTAAAAGTGAAAGCTTGTGGTTACACTGGGTATAAAGAGTTTCCTGAGTTGGAATTGAACGGTAAAAGTGTAGAACATAGGTTCCCAAACTTTCAGACCGCGCGACCCCCTTTTGCCAGCAGACGTAGGTTTCGCGACCCCCCCCATAGAAATTTCCTCATTGGATCTCTGTTACAGTTAATTTTTTTACTGTCTCTTGCGACCCCCTGGATGAAGGCCAGCGACCCCCCTGGGGGGTCGCGACCCACAGTTTGGGAAACCATGGTGTAGAACATAAGTGTTGTTTGGGTACTAATGTAGTTTCTATGATCAGGTCGCGAGGTAGTGCCCGTTTACATCCCTATTGAAACCCTATTGTGATAAAATCACATAATTTCTTCTTGCCTGAAATGTAAGTAAAATGTTAATTGATCAGCTAGTTTATGACATATAGTTCAATCTTTTAGACTGGTTTCGTAGCAAATTGCTATAGTTCGGCCAATTAAAGTCTTATCGTACGAAGTGCATAAGGAGAAACTATCTTGTAAGTCAGAACCAAATTTGTTAAAAATGAGTACAACTAAGTGAAAAAAATATTGCAGTTTTGAGCTGCTAAAAAACGTTAGTGTATTCCACAGAATTCCGAACAAAAACCCCAGGTCCTAGGGCAATAACTGGAATATCTGGAAGAAGCTCGAGTGGAATATCGGGAGGAATTCCTTAAGCAACACATGAATCCCGAAAAATCCCAAAAGGAGTTCTGAGAGAATCCTTGAAAAACTTCATGAAGAATTTTGGGCGAGATGCCTGGAAGAGTCTCGAAATGAATATTTGGACTAATTCTGAAAGAAACCCTGGTAGGAATCCCTATAGGATTATTATTATTATCTTTATTAACTAGATAAAGCCTGTATCCGCAATATTCGGGACACAGAAATACACCTCTAATTCTGCAATAGATACATTCAAATTGCTCAAATTTGGCGTAATAACATCTTGAGATGTGTTCATTTCACCTACAAAATTTCATGTGAATCGTTGCAGTACTTTTTGTTGTAGCAACGAAAGAGTAGAATGTGCGCCATTGAATTTTGTACAGACCCTAGTTTTGCTTGTCAGCGCTGTAACTTTTGAATTTGGCGAAGAAAATAGCTGAAATTTTGAACACAAACCTCTCAATCTACATTTGTTGCACAGGCAAAATTTCAAAAAAATCGATGCACTATCAACAATTTTATAGTCGAAACATGTATTGGGACTGAACGTGATTTTAGCCCCTCAGACAGCAATTAGTCAGCACCCCTTATTGTTTCGATTGTACTATTGAAAGTACTATATCAATAACCATCAAATTTTGCAGGCATAATAAACACATAATCAACTATCTTCAGTAGAAATTTCATGAAAATTGGCAGAGAAAATCAAAAGTTATGAATAGGCAAACATCGCACATGAAAAACACAAAAAAATTTTACTTACATTCACCCCTATAAACACCAGTAACTTTCAAATCAATTGATCAAAGTTGATGAAATTTTGCAAGAAAGTGTCTCTATAAGTATCAGAACTGCTAACGAAATTTCATTATTATCATCACAGAACTTTGAACTGTAGCGTAAAAGAACCATCTATTATGCGAATTGGTCATGATTGTACAAAATGCTTAAAACCATGTCTGTTTGTTTTTCATCCACAGTTAAAAGTAATGCATCGATTTTTATGAAATTTGGCACACATAATTAACATACACCAAAGAGTTCTCGGTCAATTATTTGGCCAATTTTACTGATTCATTACAGAGCTACAGCCGTACTTCTGTGTCCCGATTATTGCGGATACAGGCTTTATTCAGCCCAAGGCTGGTTCATCTCGGTAACATCCGTATAAGAATCTACAGAGACATTACGAAAAATCCCTGAAGAACGTGCTCAAATGATTCCCGGGAACAATCTCGGAAGAAATCCCAGTAAGATTTTTTTTTAAGAATTGGAGGGACAAATCTAAGAATTTGCGAAAGGGATCTTGGGCGTAATCTCGAAATAAAAATCTCTGAAAAATACTTGGAGCAAGTCTAAAAAAAATCTCAAAAAAAACCCAGCAGAAATCTTTTTATCCCACTCAAAGAATCCTTTAAAAATTTCGAAAAAAAACCTCGGATAAATCCTGAAAAATAAATCCTTGGAAATCCTAAGGACTTTCTAGAAACATCTCTGGAAGAAATTCGAATGTAATACCGGGCGCAAGCCTTGGAGACCTGGGAGGAATAAAAAACATAAAAAAGAACTCCTAAAGAAATCCTAAGATAACTCGCAGATAAAATCTCTGGAAGATTTCTTTAAAGAATTACTGAAAGAATACCTGGAATAAATTCCGGAAAAATCCTAGAAAAATACAGGGAGAATCTTTGGCGGAATCCATAATCTGGAAGAAACCCGGATGAAAACCTGGGACTAAGCCTGTGAGAAATTTTGGTAAGAGCAAACTCCAACAGGAATCCTGAAAGGAATTCCGGAATGAACCCCAGTTTCAAACTTTATATCCCTTATAATCCTAGACGTAATCCTTGCAGAAACTACGAAAAAAAATTTGAAGGAATCCTTCAAGGAAATTCTAGTAAGAATCTGGAAAAATCCCTGGAAAAATCTAGAAAAGAAATCTAGAAGGACTCTTCAAATAAATTTTGGAGGGGACCATAAAAGAACCCCGGAAAATCCCTGTAGAATTCCGAAAAGAAAATCCCGGAAAAATCTTGACGAGACCCTGGAACAATTTCTAAATTAATAGCTCGAGGATCTCGTGAGGAATCCCGGAAGCAATTCCTGGTTAGGCTTGGAAAAAAATGGTAGGGATCGCTATATATGAATCCTTGGAGGAATTGATGGAATCCAGGATGAAAACTATAAAATGAATCCTGGGAACTGAATTTTTGGAAGATTTATTGGATGGATCCGTAAAAAAAAAATCCATAGGAAATCACGGGAGAAACGTTGAGAAAAATCTTGGAAGAAGTATCTTCATGATTCCAGAAAATTGCTCATGGTGAAAACCAGGAAGGGAATCCTGACAAAATCCCTTCTAAGAATCTTCGGAGAAGTCTTTAGAGCAATCAAGAAAAAAAAAACTTAAAGGAATCCTAAAATAAAATTCCAAGCGAAATCCCTAGAGCAATCTTAAAGAATTCCTGCAAGAATCCCAGAAAAAATACTAGAACGAAACCTTTGAGAAATCTTGATAGAAAGCATTAGAAAAAAAAATGTAAATTAAAATATGAGAAGAATTTTGAAAAATAAAAATCGTATAGCAGAGTTTGCAGGAATCATCAAAGAAACCCTCAGGGTGAAATCGTGATGTAATCTTTATCCTTTTATAAGAATCCCTAGAGAAATCACGAAAAAAATCTCAAAGGAGTCTACAAAGAAAAATATAGAAAAAATCTCTGGAAGAATCACGAAAAGAATCCCTGAAGAAACTCGAAAATCGATGTAGGAATTCCAGTAGAATTATTGGAGAAATTCCGAAAAAAGTATCCAAACAAATCCCAGTGGAATTCTTAAAAGTACTGTAGGAGAGAAATCCATGTATCTCTATCCTCATGGCAATCCCTGGACTGATTCTTGAGGAAATATTGTTCGAGATCGCTATATGAATCAATTGATGAACTCCGAATAAAAATCCCTGAACGAATGCCGGAAGAAAAAATCCAAAACTATGAACCAATTCCATTAGGAGTTTTGAGAAAAAAATTTGAAAGAATTCCGAACAAAATCTTTGAGGAATCTTGAGATTAATCTTGGAAGGAATCTCTGGAGGAATCCCCAGAAAGAATCCCTAGACAAATTCTTGAAGGAATCCCGAATAATATTCATAAAGACAACCAGGAACAAATCCCTGGAAAATCCTGAGATGAACCCTGAGAGCAATCTTGGTATCCTTGTAATCTCTTGTAATTTTTTGGGGGAATTATAGAAAAATTATTTATCCAGAATCCTGAAAGACATTCTAAGAGCAGTTCTTAGAGTATTTGAAGGAATCCCAGAAGATGACAATGATACATATTGCCCTTTACTGGCATTTTACCAGATTCGCTTGTATGTCTGCTGAAACATACTGAAAAAACTTGTAAATGTTTTTTTTTTTCGAATGAGTGTAAGTTTCGTACCTTTTAATTCCGCCCTATGTTGCTTATCCTTTGACAGATACGCGTATTTCGACTACCACCTGTAATCTTCCTCAGTGTCAGTTATCCCGGCTTCTGTAGGCCTGCTCTGTGGCTTAGTTGGTTGAAGCGCCGGTCTGGCGATACGGAGTTGTGGGTTCGAATCCCACCAGAACGCGATTTTTTTCACAAATTTCTTCTCTCAATTTGTCAATTAGCAATATTTCGTGCCTTCTAATTACAAGTTTTTCCAGTATGTCCCAGAAGATAACCCTGGAAGAAATCCCTGGAATAAATTCTTGGAAGAATCCTAGATCGTTTGTTGACTCATTCTGGAGAAGAAACCTTGGTAGGCAGGAATCCCTGAAGGAAGTGAAGGAGCCCTTGGGAGAATCCCAAATAAAAATCACAGAAAAAATTCCAGGAAAATTCCAGAATGAACGCTGGCAGAATTCCAAAATAGAAAATTCTAGAGGTAATTTCTGGAGGAAGAATACTGGGAGTAATCTTTAAAGCTTTGTGCGAATCCCTGGAAGAATTTCTGGAAAAATTACCAAAAAATCGTTGAAGGAATACCGAAAGAAAATTCCAAGAGGAACCCCCAGAAGAATTTAGGGAGGAATCCCTGAAGGAATCCAAGTAGAAAATCATAAATAAATCCCTGGTGGATTTTCCTTAGGAATCCCTGGAAGAAATCCCGGATGAATACTGGGAGTAATCTTTATATGCTTATGGGATTACCAAATGATCTTTGGAGGTATTCTGAAACAAAATTTCCAGGAGGAATTTCGTGAAGAATTAATGAAGGAATCCCTTAAGGAATACCAGAAGAAATCTGTTAAATAATACCCGGAAGCAATCCGGAAATAAACCTTAAATGAGCATTGGAAGAAATTCCGGAGAAATTCCTGTAGGAACATCGGAAAGAATCCTCAAATAAATTTTTGAGGCACTCTCAGGAAGAGTCCCGGAAGCAATCCCTGGACTAATTCTAAGAGAAATTATGACAGCAACCCCTTTATGAATCTTTTAAGAAATTCCGAATAAAGATCCGTTGATTCATCGTGACCGGTAGGGTAGGGATCTCTAGAGAAATACCTGGAGAAACCTTTAAGAAAAATTTGAATAAAAATTCGTGAAGGAATCCCGGAATAAACCTCCATAATGAATCCCGGGTTCAATCGGTACAGACATCGGGAAGAATCCCTGAAGAAATACTGGGGAAACTATTGGAAGGAAGATGTCCCAGGAGCAATCCTGGAATGAATCTTTTGACAACTCCCGGGAAGAAACTCGCCGGATAGTTTATTTATAATGAATCCCGGGGAACATCCTTGATGGTATTCCGGAAGGATTAGTGGCAGGGATGCCGGGGGAGTCTTCAGAGAAATCCCAGAATAAATCTCTTGAGGAATCCCATGAATCTCCGGAAATTTCTAGGAAGAGTTTGTAGATAATCCGTCAAGAAATCTTTAGAATTCCTAGAGGCATCCATCCTGGAAGATGTTCATGAAATAAAAAACTGTAGAGAATCATGAAGGAATCCCTACAGTTACCCTGGAAGCATCTCTGGGCAAAACATGTTGGCAGAGATATCAGTGATACCATTTAGCACGGTATTTTGAGATATTAGTGAAAATATCGCTTATAAACTGCAACCATATTAACCCTCGAGCAGTCGCGTCTTCGACTACCTGCAGCGACGCCACGCTCACGTTGTATACCACAAGCGTGCATTTTTCATGGTGCGTGTACTCAGTACACGACGCGACCGCTCCCGGGTTAACATTCCAGTGAGCAGATTCTGATGTGATTTATTCTATACACCAGGTAAAACGTATTGATCTTGTAAATGAATTCTCAGAAATATTATTCTAAGAAGATTGATGCGTACCAGTCCTTGAGGACAAATCCTTGTTAATGAAGGTAAGGGCCGTATGAATAAAAAGAAGTAATTTTGACTTTACCTTATTTTTGGAATGAAATGGCTACTTGTTGAACAAGTGCAACATTGTAAAGACGAGTTCACTTCACTAAAATTTTCGAACATACTACAAAGAGTGCATGCGATATGAATAAAGGCAGTATTTACTACAAGTTTAGGGTAATTAGTAATGAGAGTATATTCAGGTGGGGAAAAAGAAGATATAGCTATGTATTAGTAAGGAAAGAAAAATGTAAACACTAATAGTGACGCCACTATTTCACACGCATTCTTATGGGAGCTCGCTTTGCTTGTAGTAGTGACATGTTTTGCACCAGACACGGATCTCACGCACACGAAATATCGTCTTCCCCACCTCTATTAGACTCTCATTGGGTAATTAGCCTCAAAGGTTGCTTGTGCAATGTTGTTGGGATTCCAATGAAAAACCTACGGATAATTCCAATGGAATACCGTGATTTAGGGTGAAATTGATCACTTTTCACTGTTTTTGGCTTCTTTTTTTTGAATAGATATCGATATGGTCAAACTCCATGCTTTAACCTTCCGTAACTCGCGCGGTTGACTACCTGCGTCAGCACCACGCTAATGCTGAGTACAAAAAGCGAGATTTTTTCAACGTGTTGTACAAAATACAACAGCGCGATCACTCGTGGGTTAAACATGTACGACTACGGGTTTCATCAGTCAATGATGTTGAAACTTTTACTGCAAGTCATTTTATTGCAATATAAGGGAACTTACGTATTTTCGGCAGTTTTGTTCTCTTCGTCCTAGGGGTTTTTTGAAACCTGTTGATCTCAAAGTTGGCCTCAAATCCTTCCAACCTAGCTGAGTTATATACCCTAATTTCAGGTAATTCGGCCGACAAAAGCCCCCCATGACGAAGAGAACAAACCTGCCGATAATACCCCTTGTTACTCTATATCGTTGAAAATAAAAAATCAGAAATTTTAGTTTTGGGGTGAAATTGATCAGTCAGTGCTGAAAATAAATTTTCCATCTGAATTAACCACCCCAGAATGCGAAAAGCTTTGTAAAACTTATACAAGTTTAGTACATTCCTAATAATATAAATTTCAAGTTCAAAAAATCTAAAGAAAACGCCTAAAAGAATGCAATTTCCATACTAAACAAGTCATTAATTTAGAAAAAGTATAATTTTATGCATCAATGTTCATAGAACTTTTGATGACGAAATCGGGCTTAGCGAACACTCATTCGAATATTTATTCCATGTGCGATACAGCTACGGTAACAAAAGTTTGAAAGTGTCTTTGAAATTCGCCAAACACGCCATTTCTACGAGTTTTTCCACGAATTCATCACAGGTTTTTTCTTCCTGGAGGTTCCTTTTTCTGGATTGTTCCAGGAGTTTCTCCCAAGTTTTCAATCTGAGTTAATTCCGAGATTTTTTCGGTGTTTTTTTTCAGAATTATGAGAGTTGTTCCTGGGATTTTTACTAGAGTTCCTTCCAGGATTCAGCTGGAATTAGCTGGTAGTGCAGCCTGGACACTATTGTCCTTCTGACTTCAGCTAGATTTATTGTACGTACCTCTACCGAGCGTCTTGTTCATCAAGGAGGTGCGGCTCAAACAGCGTCTGTTCTGGCATCCAGCGGCTGAGTATGACCCGAAAGCTATACTTAAGGTGGCTGCCTTACCACTGTGGATAGGAAACCTTGGGCCAACAACCTACTGTTCCCGACACCAAAAACCGTTACAAAAACCGAAAAGGAAGTAAAAAGTCCTTCCAAGGTGTTTACCAGAATTTTTCACGAGGTTTCTGCAGGAGTACCTCGCGCGATTTCTTCCAGAGGTTTTTCTTCTATAGTTGCAGTGTTTATCGCTGGATTCCTTCTGATCCTCCAAAATGTATCCAATCTTTCTCCCGGAATTTCTCTTAAAAGATTTCCGGGATGGCTTTTTAACAGTTTCTCCCAAGGTGCGAAATGACTGCAGATTTTTTTCCACCGATTTTTTCCAAAGAGTTTTCCAGAATTTCTTTTGAAGTTTCTCGTGGAATTTCGTGAGATCCCTGGAGGTGTTCCGAAGAATAAACTCTTGGAAAAATATCTACAAGAATTCTAAGGGCAGTTCTAGAGAATTCAGAGAGTAATTTGGGGAAAATCGCTAATTAAGTCTAAGAAGAATCACTGCAAGAAATTCTGGAAACAACTACGAAGATAAGCCTGGAAAAACCTTTGTAAGAAGCCGTAGGAAGAATTCTTGAGATTTATCAGCAAAAGCACCTGCAGAAATTCCGCAAAGGAACTCCGAAATCCAGACAACACAATATACGCCTTTGTGTTGTCTGGATTTCGGAGTTCCTATTGCATAAGATGACAAAGTGGCGGCCGTATGCGTACATGCTTTCATTTAGCCGCGCGTAAAATACACGTAGATTGTCTCCACCATGTTATCTTATACGGCATCTTATACGATCACTGGTTGACTGGGAAGAAACACTGGAAAAATCTTGGGAGAACTTCCAGGATAAATCCTGCTGTCCTGAGAGACATCCCTGGAGCAACACCTGCATAAATTTTGAAAAAAAAAATCATGGGTAAATGTATGTAACAACTCCAGGAGCAACTGTTGGAGAAATCCAAAAAGTAACACCCAAAATATCCGGGCAAAATCAGTCCTTGGAAAAATCTAAGGAAAATCACCGTAAGAAATCCTGGAACAACTACAAGAAACCTCTGAAAGAAACCGTGGATAGAACTCCATGAGAAATATCAGCAAAAGCTACGAAAGAAATTCCAAAAAGGAACTCCGGATAAAAACCCCTAAAAAATCATGGGAGAAAGTCCAGTATAAAATTCTGAAACCAACCCGGAACCAACAACATTAGGAATTCTGTAATGGAAGTCCTAGGTGAAACTCCTGTGGAAATCCCTGGAAAAACCCTATGGAAGAGGAAGAACTTTGGAAAAATTCCGCGGGGAACTCTGGGCGCAATACATTTTAGAAAACATCCTGAAGGGACCTTTGGGAGAAATTACGGGACATCTCAAGAAGAACACCGGAAGAGTTTTCAAAAAAAATATTCTAAAGGACCTCAAGAGAAACTGTAAGAGAAATTCCACAACAACGTCTTAAAAGTAATATCCTGAGGAAAACTCCTGTAGGGACCCAGGGAGATATCTCACAAAATTTTTTTTTTGATCCAACGAACGATGAACTCCGAGTCCCTCGCAATGCTGAGATAACCTAAGGAAATTAACCCTTATGTGGCCGGCAGGGTACCCGGGTACCCAGTGCCCATTTAAAATACACGGTTTAGAACAAAGCAAAAAGTTTGCCGGCCACATAACGGTTAAAGACAATTACACCGTCTTCGGCCAGAGGCCGCACAGACTGTACATTATTATTAACATAAGACAACGGGCAACACATACAACGCCCAGTGGCCCAGTGGAGAGTTTTCCGTTTGACGAAAAGTTTTCCCCGACTGAGGCGGGAATCAAACCCACACTCCGAGGCTTACGAGACATCTGAACGACTGGTGCCGGTGCTTGGCCATGAATTCAGAATTGCTGTAAGATTTTAAAGAAGGAATCCTGGAAATTTTGGTGCTCTGCTGCTGTTCCTCTAGTTAGTACGGTTATCCAGGTTTCTTCTTGATTTAACTTGCTTTTCAAATAATCCTTTGAAGAAATGATCAATATTCGTAAACTTTTCTTATTACATAATACCTGCAATGTAGTGAACTTTATGTACTTTATTTCTATGTTAAAACTACAAGTAGTAAGTTCGCTACTATTAATATATGAGACCCAATAACACACAGGATTCTGGGCGGATATGGATTAGGTACGCAATTGTAGAAACTAGGAAAAATTTTAGGGTATTCAAAATCACAAAAAATATAGCTTAAATCATAAATTAATTGACAATATTACTCACCCCCGGATTAAGGAACAGATCAAGCTGTTTATGTAGCAAGATTTGATTCTGTTGATTTCCCAAGCAGAAGTTCTGTAGAAACTCGTGAGCCAATCGCATAAGTTCGTTCATCCGATAATCATCCTTCTCATCGTATGGAATTTGCAGCAGATCTAGAACAACGGTATGAACTCCCACGTTACGCAGCAATCGCTGTTCGTGTTTCCTTGGCTTGACGACTTCACCGGGACCTGCTTGAAGAATGATACAGTTTAAAACAAACTTGGGGAGTCTATTATTTGGAAGTTACCTGTTGTGATACACAATTTGTTCATCCTAATGAGAATCTGCTGAATTTTCTTGTATTCAGCTGCTTGTTCTGGATTCAACTCTGGACCCTGATCGAAGTTCAGTTGAGATTCCTGCTTTACCAGCTCGGGTTTCGGTTTCACACCAGAAGTCGCGGTATCCTTCTCCGGTTTCTGTCCATCGCCAGCCTCTCCACCTTCACCAGCTTGTTGCAGCTCATCGGATTGTTTTGATTTGTACACCCACAGTTCGGACTTTTCAACGCTCTGCCGGAGCACGTCGAGATCGGATTTGATCTGCTTGTACGATTCCACATCGCTGTCCGATACCAGTAGCTGTACCTGCCGGAAGGCATGCAAGACTTCTTGCCGTTGACTGAAGTGTCGGAATAGTAGATGAAGGGCTCCCGACACCAGTGCAGGATACTCGTGCATGATCAAATGCAGCAGTACCCTTAGGAATGTTCTGCCACCTTGGCCATCCAGATCCAGTGGGTTGTAGGTATCCTCGTTACAGCCGAAGATACCTTCCGCCTGAACACCGATCGACTCGAGATCTATATTCTTCTGACGAAGGTTTATGTTTTCGGTTGTAGGGGGTATCGGTTTCGCATCCGACTTAGCTTCCGGTTTCGCTTCCTGACTGGTTACTGGGGACGACTGTTTCGGAATTACTACTTCTGCAGTGGACGACTCCACAATCGTGTCCACCGTCGATGTCGACAACAGAGAGGCTGTCTCCGAAGTTGTTTCTGTGAGTGTTGGTTCCGTAGTTGGGGTAACGACAGCGGGAACCGGAGGAACAACGGGTTGAGCTACTGGCGTAGTCGGTTGAGTCTGTTGACTACTCGCCGTTTGCTCGTTCTCGTCGAACTCTCGTTTGAAAATCGATAACAAACAACTTATCCGGTAATCGAGGCGAACATCCAGGATGAACTGCAGGATTTCGATGATCTTCAGTTTAGTGTCCATCACCAGTGGATATTCTTTCATGTATTGGGAAACCGATTTCCTGTGCTGGATGTTGGGCGATACGAGAGCGGTAGAGATGGGTCCCAGGGTCAGTGAAGTCATGACGGCTCCCATGTCACCGATCCTTCTCAGTACACCACCCTCGGCTGTGGATAAAATTTTGAAGAATTTGAAATTACAAAATTGCCTTCGCAAGACTTCGTCGTGAAGATGTGCTTGTAAACGGTTGGTGCTGAATTAGTCGAAATTATAAAATGAATTCAAATTGTTCTAAAAAAGAGCCATTGTCGTGTATAGGACAACGTTCCTGCCAGGATAGTGATCGGTAACCCCCAGTAGGCTTACCTTCCGGTGGTGGTGCCTGGCACCGTTTCATCAAGCTGTGAAGTATCATTCGACGGCTTTCTAAATGTTGTTTGTGCACGATGGTGTGATGAGAGTGTATGATGTGTACAAATGTGGCGATGGCGAACACCGAGCATGAAACCAGTTAAGATGAAGATTATTCGCATTAGTAGTGTGTATTATTTTACTTCTGAACGGGACAGTATCGAATGTTCTACGGAAGGATTGTAGGAAAGACACATACCACTAAGATTGGGGCGTAGATGTTACGAAGAAAAGTTAGAAATTAGTTGTTTGAGAAGAAGGATAATTAGACATGAACCATTATAGGATAATGGATAAAACGTACTAGTAGTTTTCATTTTTTTTTTTATCTCGTTCGCCCCTTTTAGGGATATGAAAAATTTCATTCACTTTTTGTCCAAGAAAATACCTATGATATTTCGAGTCCACGTAGGGTAAAATACCGCATTAGGCTGCCGAGTGTGGAGACGTTATGTGGATGATATTTTCACAGTCGTGGATGAACGTTACTTATCCCAGGTTCTTGACGTATTGAACTCTCGGCATATTAGCATTAAATTTACGCCGGAGACCCTGATAAAAATTTCAAACAAATTCATGATAAACTATTAGCGAATAGGGAAAAACTTAAGGTAGATTCACACCTTGTAAGAAATTTGAGTTTTTCCAGGAGCGAAATTGAAGACTTCACACGGTAATTCCAATATTTGAACAAAACCTAAGCTTTACACTTAATTTCTGATTGCCTGTTTCACATTTTGG
Source organism: Aedes albopictus (assembly GCF_035046485.1). Taxonomy (NCBI): domain Eukaryota; kingdom Metazoa; phylum Arthropoda; class Insecta; order Diptera; family Culicidae; genus Aedes; species Aedes albopictus. Next base: position 384,935,701 of record NC_085137.1, read on the forward strand.
CGTTTTGTATTAGTAAATAAAAACAGTCTGCAGACTCATATTGTATGTCAACATTCTGTGTCTTCTGATTTTCAAGTTTTTCCCAGTGCGTGGCATGCATACAAAAACTATAAAATCTTCACAAAATCACGTGTAATACAGGAAATGTGTATTTTGGTTCGATTTGAACATTAAACGCGACAACTCATTTGTTTTATAGCTTCAAAACAATCATATATATGGTACTTAAAACTGCATCATATTCATTAAACAACATACAGCACAGCATTTTTTTTGTATTAAAGAGATTTCATCTCGGGACTCATGCTTTGCTTCCCTGCTCAAGGAAGACCACACAGGACCACACCTCTTTATTTTAATGCCTCAAAATATTTTCCAAAACAGTCGTAAGAAGTGTGAACTTTGAACACTTCAAAATATTCATAAAACTACGCATGATACAGGAACTTCGTTTTTTTTTTCGGACCGAAAATAATCCATGTTTTTGAAAATTGTTCGTTAATTCCTTGAAACTTCTTCGTCATTTTGTGTGGAAATTGCAATTTCTTTGAAGATTCAGCATATTTGTTTTTTTTTTTTTTCAGCATTTCTGCGGTAGTTCCATTGAAATGTCATAATCATTTTCTTCGGAAATTTGTTCTAAAACTTCAAGAAATCCTTCCAGAAATTCCTTACGCAGCTCCTTTCTAAATTTGTTTGGATTTCATTGTATTTATATTTATTGCTTCAAAAATATTATTTTGTCGGATTCGTTTTTTATTTGTTCTGAAATTTATTGAGATTTCTTTTGGCAATAGACTGTTTCAGAAATTATAAATACACTAACGATTAACTGCCATTTCAAATTGAGCACAATATCCAACAAAGTTTCTTCTAGCTCTTATAGCAAACATGCTGACGAAGCAAATAATACCAATTTTGTTGATGTTTCTGGTAAAAGTTAAAAAATACGGCTCTGTAAACTAGATGATTAAATGTTGAAGTTGCACAAAGTGGTAAAAAAATGTAGCATAGTAAATAAAAAAGAAAAAAAATCTCACAGATAAAATAGTTAATTTCCAAACACAATAAAAATTGCTGTATCGATAATAAAAGATATTTCTCGATTGGTAAGAGTAATTTTACTGCAATATGATCAAGAATCACCATTACGGGCCTTCTCAATACAATTTTTGTTTAAAATTTCTCAACAACACCAGTAAAAACAAACGTTAAGCAAACGAATATCTTAATTACTGCTTACCAGAGCGTTAATGGTTAATCATAAATTTAATCATGATTAATGATTAATGATAAAGAATAATCCAAAATCGTCAATCATAATCACAGTAAGGAAGGTTTTTTATAGTAAGGAAAAGTAGGCCGTAGTGACACAACGGCAAGTATAAAATGCAATATTATAGTGCCAAGTTGCAAAAAAATGTAATAATGACGGTAACTATGGCAACGGCGGCTAGGGGGCGTTTATAGGGACGAGCAAAGGTTGATTGCAGGGGGTTAAAAGGGGTTTCAGCGGGGTACCAGGAGATAGCAGGAGTGTTTCAAGGAGGTACCAGGAGATCTCAGGAACGTTTAAGGCGATTTTAGAATCCCCTCAGGGAGCCTCAGGGATTCTAGGAAGTCTCAGGAGTGCTTCAGGTGGCCTTAGAGGGATCTAGGGAAGTTCTAACGGGTCTCAGGGCCGTTTCTGGGGCATTCCATGGGGAACCACGGCGCACCAGAAGGTCTTAGGGACATTATAACCTTCCTTTTGCATCACGTTGGCAGCAGCTCGCTGACGTATTGTACGGTTTGGGTCAAAAATTACCCTAATGCCAAGGGAGGGTTAAGGGAGACTCAAGGGGTCTGAAGGGGTATCATGGGTATTTCGAAGGATTCAGGGGGTTTCTGGGGGTACCTTGAGGTAAAGGTCATTTTAGGGGGTATTAGGGGCTTTCAGGGGGTCTAAAGGGCCTTAAACGCGGTCTTAGAGGCGTTTCAGGAGATCCAAAGGGGTTTCAGGGGAGTACCTGGAAGTCACGCTGGGGTTATGATATTTGGAGCAGGTCTTAGGGGCATTTCCGGGGTCATTTCAGGAAATATCAGAGGATTTTCGGCGGGTTTCAGAGGTGGTTTCATGGGGATTTCGGAGGCATTTCAAGAAGTTTCAGAGGTTTTGCGGTGGGCTTCAAAGGCATTACGCAGGCGCTATCGGGGGTTTCGGAGTGTCTCAGGTGCGTTACATGAGGCTGACGGGGTTTTCAGGGCATTTCAGGAAATTTCAGATTATTTTTTGCGAGTTTGGAGGCGTTACGGAAATGTTTTCGATGTAGGTCTCAGGTGCGTTACGTGCAAAGGTTCGCGGGCGTTTTAGGTGCTTCGGGGGGTCTCTGATGCGTTACATGTAGTCCGAGGGGATTTTATGCGATTTCTGATGATTTTTTGACGAGTTTTAGAGTCGTTACGTAGGCGTTTTCGGTGGTTCCGGGCGGTCTCAGGTGAATTACGTGGGGTCCGTGGGGGTGTCAGGCGGATTTGAGATGCGTTTCATAAAATGTCAGAGGATTTTCAGAAACCTCTTAACGAAACCTCTTGAAACGCCCCGGAAATGCCTTGAAACACCCCTGTAACTTACATAAGCTCATTGAAACACCCTTGAATTCCCTTAATTCCGTTTTAAATGCCCCTGAAACCCCAAAATGTTCCTGAAACTCCCCTGATATGACCCTATCTGAAATGCTTCGAAACGCCCTTGAAACCTCCGTAATCCCATTGAAACGCCCTTTAAATAATCATTATCAATTTGAATAAACCCTTAAACCTCTTTGAACGCCTCTGAAACACTTTGAAATGTTCTTTATTTAGCACCCATAGTCGCCTACAAGAATACCAAAGGTTTTGATAATTGAATACTCACTGCGTCACCTAGTGGCAAAAATCGAAAACTTGAAATATCTGCATTATGTTTGGTCAAGACTTCCCATACAAACTTCAAGCTCGTTAAGCACCCCTTAGACTTAACCGATTTCGCTCAAATTTTGAACGTAGCTTCTGGGAGTCTAAAACAACTGATTCAGTAGGTAAGACTCGGTAATTTTAGATTTTTTTGTTTGTCATATACGTGTGGGCCACCCGGCCACTCTAGTGATGACTGAAGAACAAAAAGGGTGTCGCAAAAATACGCAGGGCTACAAAGATCATCGTAGGGACACCTACAATACCTGCAATCAATACAAATACCTCGGTTTTCCGTCACTTGACTTTTGCCACACAGCGATCAAGCTGGAGCTGCAGAACAAGTTCTTGCATCGTGCCAACTGTATTATGAGGAGCTTCCGTTCAGCCGGCAACAAAGATTAGGCGAGCAACACTTATACTGTGCCACTGTTAACTTACAACAGCGTTGAGGTGGTAGATTGGACCAAGACTGACCTCGAGACGCTAGAACGAGCAGTACGAGTGGCGTTCATCAAGCACCGAATGTGCCACCCAAAGTTGTTTATCGAGAGAGTCACTCTGCCATGCGCAGTGGGAGGAAGAGGCGTCACCGTTAGCAAGGCACTCCAGTGTCTCCCAGATCCAGCAGCTGCGGGCAGATTTCGTAGAAAGCCAAAACCGTCACGATATGTACCGCACTTTATGTAAAGCTGACCACGGTTACAGTATCCTGCATCTGGCGCAGGAAGATTACCAGATAAACTGCGACATCAAAACTGTCGACGAGATGATAACGTAACGTAGGAACAGAAGGAGTTGCACTGGGATGCATCCCCATCAACTGGAACTCTAACAAATCGATAAGGCGGCGTCGTATGGCTGCATCGTAGTTACCTCATCTCAGAAACAGAAGGTTTCATGGTGGCCATCCAAAACCGGTTAATGGCAACGAAGAATTACCGGCGATACGTATTGCATGAAGATGTGGAAGAGCGCTGTAGGAAGTGAAACGATCAAACATAAAGATCAACCTACATTGATCGTCACAATGACGATGTCAAGATTGTTCACTAACAGCTTAAAATACAACTTGGTCGACAAAGATTTGCATCCTACTAAAAGTACCAGCCGGACCAGCCTCAGGAAAATAGTTGCATACAGCTGTACCAGGATCGCGAAATCATTACGGATGCGGACATCCTCATTCGTGCCAATAGAGACTCAATATTGTAGTTTACGACAAAATGATGAAGTGTGTAGCCTTCATCGATATCGCTGTACCGTTAGACCATATAGTTCCATATTGTGGATGCCCTCAAGGGAGAGTCTTTGCCATTGAGGCAACTCAATAATAGCGGTTTTCCTACTTATGGTTTTGCCGACGACTACCTAACATTGTTAGTCGGTATGTGCATCAGCACCCTTTTCGACCTGATGCAAAATGCTCTTCAGGTAGTTGAGGGTTGGTGTCGCCAATATGGCCTTGAGGTAAATCCGAGTAAAACATCTGTTGTTCTTTTGACGGAAAAGTGAAACGGTAATGGCGTTCGACCTTTACGTCTCTTTGATTCTGAAATCAATGTGACTGAACAGGTAAAGTACGTTGGAGTCATTCTTGATTCCAGGCTTTCCTGGACACCTCAGGTTGAGTTCAGAATCAAGAAAGCTTGTATGGCCTTCGGGCAGTGCCGGCGTACTTTTGGTACAACTTGGGGGTTAAAACACAAGTATATCAAATGGATTTACACAACTGTTGTTCGGCCAATATTGGCCTATGGATGTCTTGTGTGGTGGCAAAAGGGCGAAGTCAGAACGGTCCAATCAACGTTAGGCCATCTCCATAAGATGTGCTTAATGGCGATGTCTGGAGCGTTCTCTTCAACTCCTACGGCAGCGCTCGAAGTTCTCTTTGACGTTGCCTCACTACACATTCATCTCAAACAAGAAGCACTTTCTGGCACTTACCGCCTATGGGTACTCGGTTTTCTAGAGAAAACTCCTGTGAACCGCAGTTCAACACACGCCTCGTTGTTTCCTTGCTCCAAGTGATCTTACAATTGCTTGTAATTTTCCATATAGGAAATTTTCCACAAATTTCCCTTCCCGGGAAGAGTGGACATCTGGGTATCTGGAGAGAAGTATTTCAGACGGCATCGTATGTTACACTGATGGCTCCCTTCTCGAAGGTCGAGCAGGTGCTGGTGTTTATTCTCGTGAGCTAAGGCTATATCAGTCTTACAAACTTGGTAGGCACTGCACCGTTTTTCAGGCCGAAATCTTTGCTCTTATGTGCGGAATGCAATCAGCACTGCAGCAGCACGTAATGGGCAAAGTAATATACTTCTGTTCAGATAGCCAGGCTGCTATTAAAGCACTTGCTTTGGCCAACTCCAGGTCGAAGATAGTTATCGCTTGTCGAACTCAAATCGAGGAGCTGAATTCAGCAAACGCCGTTCACCTTCTATGGGTACCTGGTCATTCTTCCATCGCTGGAAATGAATTGGCTGATGAGTTAGCTCGCACTGCAGCATCACATGACTTCATTGGCCCTGAGCCAGCTATTCCGGTATCCAAGTATTGGGTAAAGCTTCAGATTGACACTTGGGCTGCCACTCAACACAAACAATACTGGAACAGTTTGGAGTCATTCCGTCAAACAAAATTGTATTGTACTGAGCCATCTCTAGGGGTTTTGATATTTATTTATTTATTTATTTATTTATTATTAACATCAACAGACATCTTATGCCCCAATGATGGCCTCTTATAACTAATACATAACTATAAAAACTAAAAACAAAACTGCATTTAAAATACAAGACAAAACAGGAACAAAAATGCGCAAAAGTCAAATACCGTAACAAAAAAAACATATAAAATCACAGTTCGTTATTGTTCGTTGCAAAGTATTTAACAAATTTGCCAAAGCAGAATGGCAGCATGCTGGTCAAAGCATTGACTGGCCACTGCTGACTCAGCTATCACATGGCGAATATTCAGCAAGCTGATTCATTTGCCTGTGATAGCTGTGAATCTGATTATGGAACTTCGTATCATTTAAAACTGTCCAGTTTTTGCGCAACTGCGTTTCCGAGTACTCGGAAAACACTTATTAGTTGAAACTGACTTCAGAAACCTGAATCTTCAGGACGTTAGTTAGCCAGTTCCTGAATCATCACCACTGAGAGTACATCCACATGCAGATTTATTAGGAGTTTAAGTAAAACCGGCTAATCAGATTCACAGAGCTTACTCCCCTTTTGTATGCAGATTGCCAGGAGTACGTGAAAGTTTCCATTAGTTTTGCTGAGAAATGCCTAAGTACTATAGGGTTTTGGACCCCATTCTCGGCACTACAGGTGAACAAAATTGTGCATTACCTAAATTCACAACGAAACGACTGTTTTCGTCCACTTCTATCTGAATCAGATACCTTATTGCTTGAACTTGTTGTTAACAGTGATTGTAGTGAAGATTTTCTGCCGGAAAGTTGATTTTGCACGAGTTTACTGCATCTAGTCCAGGGCCAATTCCCGCACCAGTGCCGAACTTCCAGCAAAATCAAATGGGAAATCACTTCGGCACCCATCTTTGTGCTGACGAAGTGCACTCGTCTGCGTGCAATAGCTGTTTTGAGCACTTGTACGGCTTACATGTAAACGTGTATGGAAATGTATCGAGAGATGATTACCTACGGAAGTGCGTTTGGAAAGTATGCGACAAGTGATAGTTTGATTTGTTTTGCTGTAAGGTGCCGGGAATTGACGGTGATGCCCAAGTAGTTCGAAACCTCAATAATACCGTCATTTGGGGGCAAATCGACCAATGGTGTGAAGTTGATCACTATGAGATCCACGTCCTGGTTAATTAAGAACCATTTATTATAATGAGAATATTTCGGCACCTACATTTCAAAAGGGCGTAACTGCATTTCAAAACAGTACCTTCTTTTGAAGCTGTGGATCGTATTTCATATTTCCCATGAAATCCATCCCCACTATCAGAAAGAGGGGGATTTTAGCTTTCTTTTAGTGCTTATAGATTGTACAAAAGATTGAACATACGATCCACAGCTTTGAGAGAAGGCATTATTTCAAAAAGCAGTTACGCCCTTTTGAAATGTTGGTGCCGATTTATATTGCAGTAATAACCTTATTTGATTTTACTTGCCTCAAGTCAACATTTTGGTCAATTTGTAACATATGCTGATTTCGGTTATGAAAATATCCATGAACAGAATCACATAAGCACTACTTTAAATTTTCGTAAAGCTTACTGAGATACTTCGACAACATATATCGATAACTATGTTGATATTTTGTTGGAAACACATTTGATAAACATTTTCAAATACATGTTATTGGATAAGTTGTATTATAATGCTGTTAAAATTTTATCAAAGCCTCTCATTTTTTTGTTTCAATTAAAAAAAATCTGTCAAAATTTTATATTTTTTCATTATTACGGGATAAGTTTTTGTTTATCAAACTTTGTTACAATAATCATTGTAACAAAGTGGCACAACCCGTTATAATTGTGTTTTGCGGTTGTGGTCGTGCGGAATGATGTACAATTCGTCTTTACCCTATACTGTCTCTCTTCGCATGTCAGTCCCATGTTGTTTTTCAAAGTACAAAAGATATACTATAAAATGTATTCACTTCATGCGTACCCTTCAAGTGGCATATTGAGCTATTAAATGAGGCAGGAAAGATATCAAATTTGTTTCAAATGATCTCGTGAGTCAAAAAAATATGAAACGACATGGGACTGACATGCGAAGAGGGGCAGTATGGGAGCTTGCACAGTGACGTCACTTTTTATCTCCTTCTCTTTCTCTCCTACGGCGTCGTCCCATATCCGAGTAAACATTGCCCACAAAATTTTGAGGGCAATGTTTACTTTTTGTATGAGAATTTGCGAGGTTATGTTTTTAGTGCAAGCCTCTATATCGGTGTATATAGTGGAAGTGTCTTGTAAATAAAAAAAAACCTGCTTGAGATACAAAATAACATAAAAAATCAAGGTAGAGTAAAACAATTAAATTCTAAGAATATAAAAGTTAACTATTTAATTTGCTTTGAGAACAAACTGAATAGAACATATTGATATAATTTAGTAATGGTTGTTTCATATAGCTATCTTGTATGCATCGCTAAGAGGAAAACAATCAATATAACTACTATAACAGTGTGTGCTCTACTGTGTAACGAACAAACCAGGTAAAATGCATAGAATAACGATAAACGGAAAACAACATCCGGACTAATCAGGCTACCGGCTGCTAGCAATAGAAAGGTGTAAACGACAACCATCATCGTTGTAGCCAGTGTGAACAGAACGACACCGGTCCCTACTTCAGACACTTACCGTTGGCGGCCTCCGAGAGACTGTCGGCACGATCTTTCGCTTTGCTAGCTTCAACCGCAGCCAGCACAGCCACAGTGGAAGCGGAACGGTTTAACTTTTTGCTAATTGGTTCACCTGTGCTTTCCTTCCGGGATGTTGTCGATGGTGACGACGTTGTTGGTCCTCCATCCTCGGTCGCTGCTATTCCATGTTAGTGTTTTTTTTGCATGTTTTTTTTATCCAAGCGCAATCAAATGATGTTGCGAATGGTTTTTTGTTTTTGCGAAATTGAACATAAGAGAAAGTTTCGATTTTGCTATTCAACATCATCAAGTACTATTAGAACGGAAACTTTTTTTATCGAACTCAATTGAAAACCACAAAACAAACAGGTATCGGGCAAGGAAGAGAATTCTAAAATTAAAACAATAACGAACAAAAGGATAGCAAGAAAGTTTAAAGGAGATAGGCGGACGCGCAAAGCGTTTCAAATTTTGCACAGGCTTTTTAGAAAGCTTCATTCACATTCGTTCGGAGGAACATAGAGGAAAAGAACAAACAGGTAAAGCTTCTACCAATCACCTAAGCCGAATTGAAATTAGCGACCGCTAATAGATATGTATTTTTAGATTTCTGGAAGGATGGGGGTGAATTTTTACTAACTACCATATCATGGATGGGGTAAATTTACCTAATAAAGCAATGATAAAGCTACTTACAGTCAATGTGCCCCGTCGGAAGACTTCCATCCGCGTCGCTATTCGAAACGCAGTCCAGAATGTTCAGAAGTGTCTTCGTAAGCCGCAGCAGATCACTGAAGCTGTAGAACCCGAAGTAGATGAGATCACGGGCTAGCTTGACCACCTCGAACGTGAGCTTATTTTGGTCCTGATCGGCGAACCACATTTTTGAAACCACGTGATTGCACAGGTAGTCCTCGACGAAAGCAATGGTTTTGTTGAACCGGGCTCGAACAGCCTCCTTGTTGCTGTCCGGTTGCTTCTCGATGTCGTAGCTAGTGGGGTGGAGTAGAAAATCATGAAGTATTTTATTAAATGTATCCATAAGATACATTAGAGTCTCCTTTAAGACGCTGCCAGCCCTTCAAGCCCACAGAAATTTCTCAGCTACTTTGCATCCAATTCAGCTGATTTTGGTTATTATAGGCCGTACTATAAGCTTGTCTCATACTGAACAAAAACTGCATAGATTTGAATACAACATGGGAATTGCGATGAGCGCAAAGTGGTGAAAGCGTCTTATAGGAGAAACGACTGCAAAATCGTTTTATAATTTAAAATTGAATCACTGCTGAAAAAGAAAAAAATAAACTTACTCGTTGATTGACATAACGGAAGGAATCTCCGACCACAGCCGGGCATATTTGACCGGCGTCACCGGTTCCTGTGGGTCACGGTCTACGTGCAAGTGGAGCATCAGCCGGCAGAACGATGCCCGCATATCGTACGGAATGGTTTTGTCCGACATACACCGCAGTATCAGGTCGATGTCCAGATGTGGCGAAAGGTTGTTCAGTGCCAGATACTGCCGGTTCAGACACATGTTGGAAAACAGATTCAACTGATGGCGGTAGTATTCCATGATGGCAATGTCGTTCGTTCGACCGATTTTCAGTCCTTGTGCCAGCCGACTCATGGATTTCGATTGCTGTAATGGACATTAAATATTAAAAGTGGGCACATTCCCGTAGTCAGTGGGTGGGTCAGTCAAACAGGAATACATAAAAAAGGTGAAAGCAACCAGGTGTATTGAAAATGATTTATATCATGAATGAATAATCAGTTGACTTTGGTGCGTTTCAGGTAGATCAAATTCAACTTACTCGATGAATACCAAAAAATTTAGCAACACTTATTGATAGTATTAACTAATTAACGCCCGAATTATACCACAAGATCATTAGGATTCACGAAAACGAAAATAGTTATTTATGTGACGAGTTGCAAAAAGTTGATTTTTTCAGCACGAGTCGTACATACAAAATTTTATGCAATGATTTTTTTCATAATGCAACTCATTTGAGTTGCATAATGTTCATAATGCAACTCAAATGAATTGCATTATGAACATTATGCAACTATTTTTCATTATGCAACTCATTTCAGTTGCATTATGAACCGATACGGAAAAAATGGCCATTATGATACTGAAATGAGTAGTATAAAATAGAAATTATGACACTGAATTGCATAAATGTAATTTCTGGTCAAATTTCTTTGCAATACACTGCAGGGCATACTCACGTGAAACTTTGAAACAGTTTGAAAAATCGATAATTTCTGTAAGTTTTGTGAATCATCCGTATATGACTGATGATGAATGATGATGCAATGCATTTTTGAATGATCCACAAAGCTGTTTTTTTTAATGAAAACACCACTTCCTTATTTACTGGAACACGCTTCAAGTGAAACAAAGCCTGTCTCGAAGCCTGTATCTCAACAGAAAACCCCAAAAATATTTCCTGAGTTAGTCCTTGTAGAAATCCCTGGAGCAATCACAGGAATCCAAGAAATTTGGAGGAACTCCTGGATGGTACCTAGAATTTATACAGATATTATAGTTGGAATACTATATGCATTAACAGCCACTAGCGTAAACTGCTTTTTATTTTATCTCACTGATTATATCCTTGATAAACAGAGAAAAGTGTTTAGAAGACCCAGGTGCGGATTAAGGATTGTGGTGGCCCGGTGCCCGAACGAATGTGGAGGCCCCTCGGAGAGATGAGCAAACAATATTTTCTAGCCCTGGCCCTCGCGGCCCCCCTTAGATCCGGCCCTGAAAAGAGCGAATAGAAAACAAGAATAAGTTGCATACGCTAGTGATTACATACAACTTAGATTCCTTCAAAAACTCTTACTGTGATTCTCTCATGGATTTCTACATGTGATGAGGGGTGGAATTGTTTTCGGCACGAATACACAAAAAATGAAAGCAGCTTCCATAGGCGTAAATTCAATGCTGTAAATACATTATTTATTATGTTAAAAACTATTGAAATAATACTGAAAGCTATCTTACATTTTGCTATTATTACTCGCACTACTTCCACCGCTTACCACAACAATTTACTTTCTGCTTCGGCATTGAACCATATTGCCTGTTTCACCAAACTCAAATCTTTCCCAACAACATGGATTACTTTGAAAATATTTTAAGAATTTTCCACCAGGAAGTTTTGCTGGGATTCGTCGAGCAACTTTTAAAAATAAATACTTCAGAAATCCCAGCTAAAAATGCTTGACAAATCTCAGTAAGAATTCCTCGAGAAATCGTAGTGGGAATATCTGCTGAAACTATAACAGAAATTCCTAAGATTCCTTGAAAACATCTCTGAAATAATCGCAAGAATAATTTCTATAGGAATCATTAGAGATATCTCTGGAGGAATTCATGGAAAAATCACAAATAGGATATATAGGAATCCTAGGAAAAGCCTCTGAAGCAATTTCAACAAGAATTTATAGAAGAATCCCATCCGGCTTTTATGGAGAAATTCTAAGAATGTTTCTTCAAATATTTGCTTCCAGAAATGCTTCCAGGAATGCCTGATAGGATTCTTTAGAAATTCCTGCTGGGTATGCAAGGGGTCCTCCAGCAGTTTCTCCTGGGATTCCTCCTGGGAGTATACTTGATGTTCCTCCCTGAATTCCTCCTGTGATTTGTTCTTCATTTATTCCTCCAGGAATTTTTCCGAAAATTTCCTATAATGATTTCTCCAAGGATGTCTTCAGATTCAAGGACACTTTCAGATGAAATCCTCCATGGAGTCCTCCACAAATTTCTTCTGTGGTTCCTTTAGAGATTTTTCCAATGTTGTGGAGTGTGGAGCGGACCTGGTGTGATGGTTTGAAAATGTGACTATCACGCCGAGGACCTGGGATCGAATCCCACTCCTGAAAAACTCACAAAATGTGAGTTCTTCCTTCGGAAGGGAAATAAAGCGTGGGTCCCGAGATGAACTAGCCTAAGGCTAAAAATGTCGTTAATACAGTTAAACAAAAGGAGATTTTTCCAAGGATTTCTCCAGAACTTCCTCTAGGGATTTCTCTTGAATAATGTTCTGGTATCACAAACAGGGATGGGATCATGCATTTGCAATCAGTTACATTCACTTACTGTTAAGTCGCTTTAGAAACTTCGTAGCAAAAATCAATGTATGAACATTTGTTCATTTCCTTTTTACCTGAAACATTGTAGAACAATGCGCAGCATTGAAAAAAGAATAGACTCGAAAATAAAAGTGTTCCGATATTGCTAAAATTCGGTTGGAATGATTAAAACTGGAAATGTTCTTTAAGTGGTTTTTGAACTGCATTTTTTTTTTAATATTTCAAGTTTTGTGCTAATACGTATGGAATGACCATGCGTCTCCATCACTTAAAAATGCCGTTTATTATTACTTTTTTATTTATACATATTATATAGCCATGTGCTACTGGATGAACTCTTGTTAGTTAAAAGATTCCAACGAATTTGCCTGCTGCAGAGTGATAATCCTCCAAGAATTGTTTCAGACAATCCTTCAGAAGTTCCTTTTGAATTCCTCCATAAATTCCTTCTGGTTTTCTTGCGGAAGTTCCCTCTCAGATATCACCTAGAGTTCTTTCTAAGATTCATTCAGGTGATTCTTCAGGAATTCCTCCAGGAGTGCCTTCAGAGATTGATCTATGAGCTTTTTCTAAGATTTCCCCAGAGGTTCCTTCGATGGACCCTTAGGACTTCGTGCTGAAACTACTTCAGTAGTTTCTCCTGGTGTTCTTTCAAGAATTATTTCTGGGATTCCACAAGAAGTTTCTTTTTGGATTTGTCAAGAAGTTCCTTAGGACTTCATTTTTTAGGAATTCTTGCAGAAGTTCCTTCTGGGAATTCTTCAAAAGTTTCTTCTGTGATTTCTGAAGGAGTTTTTTTTTTAATTTCTCAAGGAGTTTTGTGAAGTCTTTCGAAGATTCCCTCAGGAGTTCCTAGACGGATACCACCGGGAGTTCCTTTTAGGATTCCTCCAAGATTTTCCAAGGTTGATTAGAAGTTGCTTCTAGGATTTAACCAAGAGTTTATTCAAAGATTTCTCTTTCTGGGAATTTTAACCGTGATATCTTCCGGTCTCCAGAAGTACCTTCTCGCTCCTTCCTTTTATGGTTTCTTTAAGAGCCTTCTGAGATTTTCAAGGAGTTTCCTGAGATTCCGGGGAAATACCCGAGTGACACTAGAAATCTCCATCGTGATTTTATATGAGTTATTAAACTGATATTTTCCAAGGAGTCTATCCAAGATTCTTTCAGAAGTTCTCTCTGCGATTCTTCCAGGAGTTTTTTTTTCTGAAATTTTTGAAGTGTCAGACATTTCTATAAAGGTTCCTTCAGGGAATGGGATTCCTTTTGGAATGTCTTTAGAAGTACTTTTACCGGAATTCCCAGAAGAAATCCTGGAGCAATTTGTATAACATGCTGGAGATATTTCATAAAAAATGGGGAATGGAATAAGAAAGCCGGGACGCGATGCCTAAGTAATTCCGGAAGAGATTATAAAAAAAAAATCAAGAATAAGTTCTAGGAGGAATCTCCCAAGAAGTTTTTTCTGGACGAATTGTTGGAATCGCTGAAAGAATGCCTGCAAGGAACTTCTTAAGAAATCCCAGAGAGAATTTCTGGAGTAAACCAGGAAAAATCCATGGGAAATTCCTGAAAGGATTCCACAAGAATCTTTTGGTGTTATCTCCGGAAAAAATCCTAAAGGAATCCCAGAAGAAAGTATGGAAGAAATTCATAAAGGAATTCAAAAAGGAGTTCCTGGAGTAATCCCAATAAGAGCTAATGAAAAAATTCTTGGTGGAACCCAGGAAAGATCTTTTGGATCAATCCCAGAAAGAACTCTTGGAAATATCTCATAAGAAACTTCTTGAGAAATCCCTGAAGGAGCTCCTTGAGGAATCCAGGAAATAAATCCTGGAAGAATCTCGGAATTTTCAAAGGAGCAATCTGAGAAGAAACTCATTGAAAAATCCCAGAAGACTCTTAAAGAAATCCTTAAAGGAAGGAATGTATTTTGGAAGAAATCACGATTGCAATCGTTAATGAATCTTTAAAGGAACACTTGGATAAATCCCAGAAGCAACTTTTGGACATTTTTGGAAAATCTTGCAGGAATCCTAAAAAGAACTCCAGGGGGTAACCGTCAAGGAACTCCTGAGGGAATCCTCTGAAGACTTTACGAAACTCCTTGAGGAATCAAATAAAAAAAGACTCATCGAGGAATCACAGTAGAAACTTTTGAAGAATTCCCAAAAGGAGCTTCTGGAGAAATTCTTAAAAAAGGAAAAAAAAAAGAAAAGGAAAGAAACTTCTTGACAAATCCAAGAAGAAACTTCTTGTGGATTCCCAGAATTTATTCCTGGAGGAACATCAGAAGAAACTGCTGGAGTAATTACAGCAGGAACTCCTGGGGGTTCCTCGAAGAAATCTTAGAAAGAACTGATAGATCAATCTCTGAATGTACTTCTGGAGGAATTCCAAAAGGAGTTGCATATTATAGTTTATTATTTTTTTCCGCAATATTTTTTCTTAAATTTAGAACTAATAATCTTTTCATTTGTGAAAAAAGATTGCAAACTGGTCAATTGGTTCGATAGTTACGATGGTCCAAAAATATAAAAAAATAAATCACGTTGTTTTTGGACCATTCTTTTTTTAAATGGCCACCCTAATGGCGAAACAAAATAAATACGGGTCTAATTATTTGTGGTTAAGATCATTCCTACCAAATTTGAGGATTTTAGGAAGTGCTCCGATAGCACTATTTTCGAGCCTATGCTTTTTTCATGGAATTGCTGAATAATGAAGTGAACAAAAGGCAGCAAACGCAACTCTCCAAACCGTGAATGTAATTTACATTCAGCGTGTGGAGAGTTGCCTTCACAGCTCGCTCACGATTTCGGTATGTGTGTGCAACCCTTATGATATTCAGTAAACTTTCAGATAAAACTTCAAGGTTAAATTCATGCATACATTGTTTAGTACATTGAGACAATAGCATGTGAATGTAAGTCTTTGTAAATGAATGATCCCATCCTTGATCACCACTAGAAATTTTTGCTGGCATTCCTCCAGCAAATTCGGCTGTAATTTATTAATGGATATCTTCAGAAATTTGGTACTCTTTCTGGGAAACCTCTTGAGATTATTTTAGAAGCTTCTGCTGGGATTTGTCTAGGGCTGCTACTGGGATTCCTCTATACATTTCTGGCAAGAACTCGTCAGGGTGTTTTTTTTTCTGTGCTATGAGATGAGCCAGCCTCGGGCTGAAAATCTCTTTCATAAAGACATCTATCCATGTTTTTTTCAGGGTTTTCAGGGAATTCATGGAAGATTTTCAAGTGCAATAGTTGGAAATATTTCTGCTGAAAATGCTTGAGAAATCTCAGCAAGAGTTCCCGTAGAAATGCTAGCAGAAATTCCTGAAAGAATTCCAGCAGTAATTACTGGGTGTATTCCAAGAAGAATTCCTAGAGAAATTCTTGAAGAAATCTTTGAAGGAATCACAGCATGAATTTGTTGAAGAATTTCTTGAGTTCCTAGAGACGTGGTCACCAAAGTGCAGCCCGCGGGCTGCACGTGATGTCCAGTTCTCTATACTGCCTTTGAATTCCTTGCAATGTTTCTTATGGAAGATGTTCTACTGCAGAAGTAATCAGGAATAACGTGTTAAATGTTTCACAAATCGATACAGGCGTTGCAACACGAGCAGTTGAAAAATGGGCCTGAGGATCACTGCCCTAGAGGAATCCCAGGAAGAAATCCAGAAAGAATCCTAGGGAGAATTTTTGGAGGAGCCCTAGCAGATCTCCCTAGTGGAACTCCAAGAGAAATTGCAGGAGAAATCATTTGGGAAACCCTCTCGGAATTCCTCCGGGAATGCCTGATGGGTTTCTGCTAGAAATTTCTGTAGGGATTTCTCCAAGGATTTCTCCAGAAATTGCTCAAATTTCTCAAATTTTAGAGAATTATGTAAGGATCCTTCAAGAAATTCCTCACGGAATACCTCCAGAAATTCTTGATACTACTGCTTCGGGATTTCTCCAAGCATTTGTTGATTTGATTCCTCAAGCATTTGCAGATGGTATTTCTGCAGATGGTAGTTCTGTAGTCCTCCAGGAATTCCTGGAATATTTCCAGCAAGAATTGCTTGCGGAATTCCAGCACGACTTAATGAAGGATTCCCACCACGAATTTTGGAGCAATTTCGGCATTCACCAGCATTCCAGGAGCAATTTTGGCAGAAATTCGCAAAAGAATGAGTGGGTTTCCAGCAACGATATAGAAAAATCCTTGAAGAATCCCTAGAGGAAATTTGAAGAAATTCCTAAAAAAAAACCTCTGAGTGAATTTCTGGAGGAATCTATAAAAAAGCTACAGCAGAGATTGGTGAATGAATTCCATCAAGAATAACTGTAGGAACCCCAGCAAGAATTTCTAGATATAATCATAGAGGAATTGTTGGATAAATTCTAAGAGGAACTTCAGGAGGAATCCATGGGAAAATCTCTGGGGGAATTCCTGGAGGAAACCCAGCTGTCATTCTTGGGAATATTTTAAAAGAAATATGTGGTGAAATCTTTTGAATAATCTCTGTAGAAATCACAGAAGGAACTTCTGCAGGAATCCCAGTGAGAGTTTCTGAAGGAACTCTTGGAAGAATCCAGAAATGTCGCAGAATATTAAGAGGAACTCATGTATTCTTATAGGGAAATTTTTGGAGAAATTTTCTCGGATCTCCTCCATAAATGCCTGACGAAATTTCTCCAGATTTTTTTGCTGATATTGCTCTAGAGATTTCTCCAAGGATTCCTATTCTGATTCCTCTTGTGATTCCTCCAGAGAATTATCCAAAGGATTATCAGATTCACTAGCACTAAATCTAGTAGATAAACCCAGAAACAGCTTAGTTTAACATCGGACAGTCGTCGATGGTTGATCAGATTTGACAAAGATTCACTTGCGACGCGGCGCAAAAAAAAAATCCAGAATGAAACGGGTCATCGTCGAATAGCTCTCGATGTCCTGTTTTGACCAACTTTGCCAAAACTGTTTATTTTATGTGGGCTGCATCTCTAGATACAGAAGTTTCGAATTATTTAGACTTACTAGCGCCACGTAGCGTATAAATCTAGAATCAACTAGTTCATCATCAAATATCTCCTAATCAACTCAACTTTTAATCTAAGTAAGATTATAACTTGTACAATGTACACTACCCGATGGTTCTAGCAGTGACTGATGCCGTAACTTCCATAAAAATAAAATACTTCCACATACTGGAATAAATGGTTCAGATAGTCTCTGACTTCCTGAACCACTTTGCTTCATTACTTCAATGTAATCTCAAAATAGACCACTGGACGTTCAAAGCTTCTGTTTTCGAGAAAAAATCGCCTTGTGCAAATGAATTAACGGGTGTGGGATGTGTAAAGGGTTTCAAATATTAATCTCTCATACTCACCGTTTGATTCTGCCACATAAGAACCACCTCATATCGTTTCCTCTCATCCAGCTTCTTCGGAGTTCCGCCAACCGAAGACTTGGTCGCAGTCTTTTCCCCTTCCGCCTCACTCTCATTCGTTTCATCCACCTCCCGGATCTCGGTAAACTGATGATTACCTCGTTCCAGCTCATTCAAATACCCCAATCTCTCATCGTCCACCTCCCTTAGGAACGTCTCTATCAAAATATCGGCATTCTTGGCGCTGAGAACACTTTTGCAAATCAATTCCTGCGTCACGGCGATGGCTTTCTTGTTGGACACGCAGAGATCGGACAGGTAGTCCAGGAACCGCGACTGCCAGTTGTTCATGTTCTTTCGCACAAGTCCGACGAACGTTTCGATTTCCGCAGCCGTGATGTGCTTTTCGAGCAGTTTCCGGTTGTTGTGCAGCAAAGCCGTGATCGTATCCTCCGCTAGGATGTCATACCCGATCTGCTTCTGCATCAGGCCGAAGTGCTTGGCGATGTATTCCTGATTTTTCCGATAGTCTTGCTGACTGAGTTTGAGTATTCGATAGCACAATCGGAAGATGTTCTTGTACGGTGCGTTTTTGGGATCTCCTAGTTCGTCGATCTTTAGGAACGGACCGTCGTTGTTTTTCGTTTCCTGGAATGGGCCTTGCAATATCTTAAATAACTGCTTCAGTATGTACTGCTCCCGAAGCAACTTCTGTCGATCGCGGTTAGGGTTGTTAATCGTCAGATCAAGAGCGTCACTCTTGTTCTGTTCGTTCTCTTGGCCGGCGATGAAGAAGACGATGTCCTGAAGAAGGGCGATCAACGATCGTCGCTCATTTGGTGATATGGAACCGTTCTCCAACTTACCACTCATAGCTTGCAATAATTTGCAAGCATCGTTTGCAAAGTCTAAATCTCGCACTTCAACCGGGGACACTGGAATCAACTGGAAGGCTTCCTTATCCTCCTTGATAGCGGAACAACCCACCTTCGACATTACTGGTTTGTCCTCGTCTACATCAATGGGAGAAGACGTTGCATGTACCCACGTATTGGAGCATAGATGCCGCATCCGTACATAACTGTTCTGCGGTACCAATCCTTCCGGTCGAGTAATTGTAGTTGAATCCAGCTCAAACACCGAAGCAATATCCGTCGAATGGGGCACGGACACCAGTCGGAACGACTCACCCTGAGGGTGACTGGAGTTGCTGGATTTCTCTGTGCGTGAAATATCATCATCGATCTCCGCAGCCAGATAGTACCCTGTGGCTAAATGTTTAAACCTAAACAATGAGTTCCAATGACCAGCTCCGCCTCGGCACGAATCGTGCTGAACGACCTCGATCTCCCACAGAGCCTTACTGCTCGTAGCTGCAGTCGCACTGGTTCTACCCGTCGTACGCAGAAACACATGCTGCTGCTTTTTGTACTCATCCATGGTCAAGAACTTCTCCTGCTCAGCGTGGAATAACCGTACCACATCGCCTCCCTTCAGCACATCTTCCTGATTTTCCCGATGTTCCATGAACAACGTAATCTTCCAAGACGACGACGAATTCAGAACGTTGACCTCCTTGCTTCCCGGATTATCCAGCAGCTCATAATTGGCGGCAACATGCAAATTCTGCCGATTGGCATTGACCGGTTTCATAATGACCTTATCGTTAACCACTACGTTATCCCCGGCCGAGCGGAGCTTGTAGAAAGGCATGATGTAGAACCAGGAACCCTCGTTACCGTTGGCGTCCAGATAGACCCGCATGGCGTTCTTCTCCAGCAGCGCCGGCAACCGTATGTTGACGGTGACATATTTGTTCGACTTCAGGTGCAGCAACTGCACGACACTGCCGTACTGGACGACCGTTCCCAGTAGTTTCTTGTTCTCGGACTCGTTTTGCTTTTTCTCGATTTCGGCGGCGTGCTGTTAGATTAAAGAAAAGAATAATATAAGGAATCATTGAAAATAAAGAAAATGAAGAGAAGAACGTTGCGTCGAAATTTTTTTAACAGAATGGCAAATGAATGGATGAAATGTAATGAAGTGAACTTACGTGCAAGAAATCACGAACTAAATGTGCCAACTTAGAAGTTTTACTGCCTACTTCAAGATTATTTATAGGAGCTGTAAACTGTTTTAAATTTTATGAGATTTTTATATGAACTTTGACACAGACAAACAAATGTAACTGGTAGCCCTAGAGAAATTTATACATCATTCATACATATCGATCTTTTTAGTAATCCAAAACGTTTGAAAAGTTCACCTTATGATTCTTGCAATTTAAAACTGCCTGTAGTAGCTTTTGTGGGAGTTTATTACAACTTCCATATCTAAATTCTATAAACGGATTTAGAGAAAATTACTTGTCACAGAAGCGCTTTGTGAAAGTGCTCTATGAACTCAAAGTGAATGAAGGCAGGCTATGTTCCAGTGGGAACGTAGAACCATACAGAAGAAAAAGAAGGTTTTGTCAAAGATTGTTATTCTTGAATGTATGTGTGAATGTAAGATAAATTTACGTCGGAATTGTTACGTCTGGTTGCCAACGTTAGAGAAAATATTAAGAGATTTTATCGAACATATATTTTCTAAAAGATTAGAAAAGTAATCACATTAATTAATGCATGAATTATGTGTTAGAAATTCACAAAGTTGGAAGTAATTAAAAAAGAAGCATGCCTGAGTTTTCAATAATGCTTTCAGAGTAAGGTAGGGGTTCTCAAACTTTTCCAGCTTGCGATCCTCTTCTAATTGTGATATCGCGACAAACTGCACGTTTTGTTTGGTCGTTAAAAATGATTATTTACAATCAACTCAATTCTACTCAACAAACATCTTAAATATCTCTTCTTTCTTTTATTTCAGATTATTAAAACAAGGTCAGTTATCCACTGACACTGAGGAAGATTACAAGTTGTAATCGAAATACGCGTACCTGTCAAAGGGGGCGGAATCATAAAACTAATTACACACATTCGCAGAGGGTATTCTGCTTAGAGGGTTCGAAAAGTCGGTACAAGACTAATAAAATAAATTTAGATCTACTTCACCTACTATGGATTTCTCTGAGAGCTTGCTTTTGCGATTTCTGGGCTACGTACAAAACGCTGAATTACAAAAGGCTGAAACACGAAAGGCTAAAATTACAAAAGGCTGAATGCATCAAAAGGCTGAAGTAACATAAGGCTGAAATAGTGATTCGACTGATTTCAAATGCACCAGCCCAAACACAAACAAATTAAACAAACAGACGTATCACTCTAATTGGAAATAAATACATACATACACTAATTTTACGGTCTCTTTGAACATTTGCTTGTTAGTCGATTACCCAGCCGTGGCACTCGTATTGGTTTTACTTGAGCTTGACGTTTGACCGCCCTACCGTCCCCTAATTCATGGTTGGTCTAATTAACCCATGTTGGGGGAACATGCTTCAGTTACTTTGTTCTGTATCGGAAAGTTTTACCACTGGTCATAATCCTATGCATTATTGTACGCCTACATTACTAAGACAGAATTCCTTAAAAGAATTGCATATATTTTAAAGAAGGAAAATTCTCTGATGATATTGTTAGTAGCCCTAATGACAATAATCTCCAAAACAACATGACTCGAAAGAATAGCATAAAAATAACTATATAAATATTATCAGTACCTTTTTGTGTTCATTGGTATGCATTATCATGCATCATCATGAAGAGGTTCACTAAGCTCAGTTCCAATACTAACTGTATCTAAGGGCTACACGTTCGATTCACGTTCGGGCCAAGAACTTTTCATTGTTTCGGGCCAAAATTTTCTTGATTCCCTTTGGCATTGAGTGTTTTCGTGCCTGTTACACAATAGGCCAAGCTGAGAAGCAGGCTTTATCTCTGTTGGGGCGTAAATAAAAAAGGAAGAAATGCTGTATTTTCAGCCTTTTCAATTTTCAGCCTTAAGTTACAGTTTCTTAATTTTAGTCGCTCGTATTCAGCCTTTTATGCATTCATCCTTTTGAAATTCAGACTTATGTTATCAATTTCTATATAAGGCAATCCATGAGACAGATACGATCAGCTGATTTTCTTTGTTTACCATGTATTTTTGACATTCGTCGATCGGGGTGACAGTTGAACACAAAGGAATTTGTTAAGCACCGAGAACACTCGACGAAAATTTGGTAAGCTATACATACACTGTGTTTACAATTTCAGCTGTCACCCCCTTCGCGATATGTCGTGATGGATTGCCTTATACCGTATTCTATCTGATGATCTTCCAGGTAAATATGGCTCTTTGAAGATGTCATCAAAAAGAAAGATCCAACATACATACAGTGTATCAAACAATGGGGCACGTTCGGTGTGGTACTAGATTTGTAGTAATGAGCTGAATTTTTGTATGGTGAGAAGGTCAATTCTCCGTTTCTGCAATGAAATGGTGCAAAAAGCGTGGGTATTATGATTCCTTGCCTAAATTGATGCTGTTTGAGCAAAACTTTGGATAACCATGTTGTTTATGTTGCAAGAAAAGGAGAAAACAACAACACTGTTACCCAAAGTTTTGCTCAAACGGCATCAAATTAGGCAAGGAATCATAATACCCACGCTTTTTGTACCATTTCATTGCAGAAACGGAGAATTGACCTTCTCACCATACTAAAATTCAGCTCATTACTACAAATCTAGTACTTCACCTATCTGTCCTATTGTCCGTACAGGAAATTTTTGGTCAAAATAATTTTTCATTCAAATGTTTATAACTTTTTATACGTCAATCAAAAACACTGAAATTTTGACCAATCATAAATCATATATTAATGCTCAATTGGTGAGCGAGATCGAATAAGTTTTCTGAAAGTTATAGAACTTTTAGTAAAACTTATAAGATTTTTGACATTATATCTCAATATGTACTCGATGAAACTTTTTCAATTTTTTTGTGTTACAGCTTAAACCTAAGGCTTTCATAAGCAGCTACGTTTGAGGTTTTATATTCACTACAAAAAATATGAAAAATGTGCTTATTTAGTTGACGATATTTAAAAAATATCATATTTTGCACATATAATCTGCCAAACGTTTTCCACCAATAAAAGTGCATTAACTGAACGAAAAATGCATAGGACCTACTCTTCATTTGTAGTTTAGTAGGTCCTGTATAAAAATATTACATTAGGAGAGTTTAAAAAATTTGAAAACACTTGGCACTTATATTGATCAAAATATGATAAATTTCCAAATAATACTCTGAACACAGATTTTTCATATATTTTTTGTAGTGAATATAAAACCTCAAACGAAGCTGCATATGAAAGCCTCAGGTATAAGCTGTAACACAAAAAAAGATTGAAAAAGTTTCATCGAGTACATATTGAAATATAATGTTTTAAAAATTTGTTCAAAAATCTTATAAGGTATACTAAAAGTTTCATAACTTTCAGAAAACTTATTCGATCTCGCTCAAAATTTCACCAATGCAATGGAGCTTCAATATATGGTTTATGATTGGTCAAAATTTCAGCGTTTTTGATCGACGTATAAAATGAAAAATTATTTTGACCAAAAAATTGCTGTACGGACAATTGTTTGATACACTGTATATACATACAGCCATTCCATAGAAAAACGATATATGTAGTGCAACTCCGATTGTCGTGAAACTTGGTGATTTCGTAGTTCTTCGAAAATAATTAGACCCGTTTTTTTTATTTCGTCATTAGGGTGACCAATTTTCAGATAAGGTGGTTCTAAAAATCAAGGTTTTTAAAAACTATTTTTTTTCAAAAATCATAACTTTTGAACCAGTTAACCGATTTTAAACTTTTTTTTGTTTGAAGGCTATTGAATTATAGTTTTCAGGAAAAATGCGGTGAATGGGCCAAATTGTGTTTTTTGTGCAAAAAATTTGCAAATATATTAGTTTTTTCACGTTTTCAAGGTCTCGGGACCAAAAGGGTACCCTGATTTTATATTTTTATCAGAAAATTCAGGAAATTGGGCGTAACATATCAAAAAATCGGAAATGTATGTTTTTCAGATTTTGAGATATGATTTTTAGAACCACCCTATCTGGAAATCGGTCACCCTAATGACGAAATAATAAAAAAACACGGGTCTAATTATTTTCAAAGAACTACGAACCCACCTAGTTTCACGTCAATCGGAGTTGCACTATATTTTTTTTTCTATGCAATGGCTGTATAAATCTGAATAGTATCTATTTTAGGGTAAACGTGCCAATAGTGGTGCTATTAGTAGCTCCTGTAGAAAAAAATAATTAATTAATCGGTGTCCTAGAAAATTCAGATCTGGAGCAAAGTTGTTGAGAAATCATATTGCTCTCAACTAGTAGAAATTTTAGTAAGTAACCGCAATGTGGCGCTGGGACTTTAAAAACAAAATTCTAAATATCATGTAAGCTGCCTCCACTAGCATATGAGTCCCATTTGTAAAAAGTAGGAATTGAGGAAACACCACTTGAAGTTTGAAAACTCGTTTCCATGCAAAACTTTCAAAAATCACCATAATTTGAAAAATATTTCGATTATCTTTAAACTTTCACAAATTGCTTTGCACCTCAATACATAACTGTGAAAAATATTACAGTGCTACAAAATTGTCCAGTCCGATTACCAGCTGAATGGCAAGGAGAACGAATGATAGTCAAGATCTGGGCAATCGAGCAGCTACCAAATGAGTATTCCATCAGAAATTCATTCAATAATTCCTTCAGGCATTAGTTCATGTATTCCTACACAAATTGCGACAAAGATGTTTTAACCCGGGAGCGGTCGCGTCGTGTACTGAGTACACGCACCATGAAAAATGCACGCTTGCGGTACCCAGCGTGAGCGTGGCGTCGTTGCAGGTAGTCAAAGACGCGACTGCTCGAGGGTTAATGATTTCCTTAACCCTTTGGGGACGGATGGGTCGTATGTGCCCAGCCGAGAAAATCGACCATCACAAACATGTTCTTGATCAGAGTTGCGTAATATCAGTCTTATCTGGTGACTACTGATATTGCACAATCGTCACTAATATTCCAGGCCGTTCAATATCAAAACGACAATGACAGGGTACGACCTGATAATGACCCGCACTCTAGATCACAATCATTGCAACCGTTGTGAAATTTTAGTGGGTTTCGCCAAAACTCAAACTTTTTTGTGACCAACATGCAAAACTTGTTATTTTGTACCACATATTAAAATATCATCTTAGTAAATCTTCATTTGGAATTTTAAACGAATTTTAAAGATGGCCTATCAGTGATTTCCACACACCATCACAGTCAGTCCAGTTCTGATGGAACAAGGAAAGTGACGGTGACTCAATAGAGCACACGCTGACTTGAATCGCAGTCGGCCTATCAAAATCAGCGATTTGCATTGACAGTGACATAGTGCAACTCTGCTAGACTAGCGAGGTTGCATCTAGAGAGGTGAAAATTTCGTCTCCAAAGGGTTAAAGGATTCCTTTAAAGATTCCACAAAAGATTGCTATACTAACTCCTGTAAGGATTTCTTATGGAATATTTCTAAAGAATGATTAAAGAATTTCTTTAAGTACATATTCCTTTGAAAAATCTTGCAATTATTGCATTGCAACAATACTTTTTTTAGTTTTTGTTTAGAAGCGTTGAGTCCAAAAACATATTTGGAATTAAAAGGAACAGCATTTAACTTATTTTTAGACTTAGAAGTGAGAAAAGAAAATCTATTATTGATATTGATTACAAAGCAGAAAGCAAATGTTTTCAAGATAGTTAAAGAATGAATTCGAGCTAATGGCAACAGGTGGGCCTGGGCAGATTATTTCAATATTATGGGTTATTATATAAGGTTAATTAAACATGAAATTGATTGTGAACATGCTACATAAATGATAGGTATGAAATAAATCTCGGAAACTACTCACATGTAACCGCTTGAGCAAGCTGGTATCCGTATTCGTTGTGGTGCTTTGCTTCGCAGCTTTCCAAAATTGCTTCTGCGCTGAGTATCGATTCATGGGACAAATTTTGATCAAACAGTCCCGAAACTTTTCCGGCGGATCATTGAGATCCCCCGCTCCGGGGCAGACAACGACACGGTCGTCTACCAAGCTTTAAAAAAAACGAAACAGAAGACGATAATCCGTTACTCTTGAACACCATGCGCACCCACCGCACGTGACACTTACCCCAACGTGCTCAGAAATCCGGAAACGCTTCCCTCCGAGTACAGGGAGACAATGTCCCCCAGGTGGAGGAAGCTCACCGAACCCATCGTACTATCACCCATTTTTGCTGCTTTCGATGTCTCTTAGGCACACATACAGGACACAGACACAAACGAACACACTCGCACGTTCAATGCCACACACACACAGACAAATGCAGGGGGTGGCGAACCTTAACCTAGATCACAAATCTCGCATCTGGCACAGGCAATGAACGGAGCTCAAACAGCATGCAATTTTGAACTCAATACTCGGTAAGCCTCGCAACCAGCAGTAGTTGCAGCAAGCAGTGAATGGTTTTCCTCACTCCTCAGCCGGGTTTCTTTTGGCACGTATGGATGTATCTTCACCGGTGGCAGCATCTTCCACAAGTGGTTTCAAGTCGATGGATGGTGCATCTGGAAAACTGAGATGAAGGAAAAAGCTATTGTTAGTGACGGGAAGAAATAAGTCAGGAACTATTATATTGTGGGTAGGTAGATGATGTGATGTGTGTTCGGGGACTTGCTGGGCCCCACGGAATATAGCAATAAAGTGAAATTGCCTGGGTTGTTCATTGAGCCGTTATTGTGAGCGCGAAAGGACAAATAATAATCAACTGTCGCGACCTTCTGATACTGCTTTCAGCCAGGGCCTCAAGACCTCCGTGGTGTTTGCGTTGGTATATTCATGATTCATCGTACGCCGTTGGCCTCATTCAACTGAGAAGGAACGCTTCTCGCCAAGTATATGAAGCAAAAAGTCGCGATGTAAAGAAAGTAGAGAGATTTCACGGATATGGACTATATACAATGACGTAGCTGGGTCAAGAAAGGCCAAGGGGCCAAATGAAAAATTTAAAAGCATGCCTTTTAAATCAGCTTGCTGAATATTCGCCATGTGATAGTTGGATCGGCAGTGACCAGCCAATGCTTTGAACAGAATGCTGCAATTCTGCTTTAACATATTTGTAAGATACTTCTTCAGTGAATCTTCACCCTTGGAGATGGCTTAGTGCTATACTGTTTGGTTTGACGACATGACTTCAAACTATTCCAGCATTGTTTGTATTGAGTGGCAACCCCGATGTCAATCTGAAACTTTACCCAACACTTCGATACCGGAATAGCTGGTGTGACGTCATTTGGACGGTGCGCACCTACCATACCATACCCTGGTCAAGTCAATTTCAGTACAGTGGACGGTTGCTGATGACTGATGCCACTGACGTTTGGTTTGATAGAGCAATAGGTAGAAAAAGGTTAAATGTGCTGATTCATCGTCGCTATGAGAAGATAAACATTCGGATAGTTTATTACAAAAGTTTCTTTAGTGAAGAACTATTTTCTTAAAGTCCATAGATACTGGCACACTGAACTATGTGAAGTGCATTTACTGGTCTTATTTCTATAGCTGTTCACTTGAATTCATGCAACTTTTTCCTAAACGAAACTACTAAATCTAAAAGTTACGTGCCTCAACCGGGAGGAGCTCGCATCAGAGCCAGAGTGGTACACGATAAAATAGGAGCACCAACCAAAAATTCCTGTGGTGGTTTAACGTTTCGGAAATCCCCTCCAGTTGGCGCGACCAACATATTAAAATTTCGTTTAGGAAAAAGTTGCCACCGCAAATCAGACTGGACTGGGCCCGATACAAGAGGAAGTTGCGGAAAACGAAGCTGTCCACGTTTAGCCGGTGGATATACAACCTGGCGGAGGATGTGAACGTGGTCTTCGAACCGCAGTGCCGTGGAAACAAGACGCAGGAGTTCGCGAGAGGAGTTCGTAAGGAGAAGTACGTGAGCACCCACGCTGAAGTGCCGGTCACGGATAGGTATCAGCAAGCCCGCCAAACTCAGCAGTCAGCAGTCGTAGGGAGCGGAGAATCGAAACCCTGCCCGGCCTGCAAGAGTGATTGCAAGTGTCTGGCAAAATGCAAGAGATTCCTGGATTTGTCGTACGAGGCGAAATGGGCCACTGTTCGCGGCTTCAATTTCTGTCGCAAGTGTCTTCGGCAACATAAAGGTGGCTGCAATTCCGGAGAATGTGGAAAGAACGGTTGCACGTTCAAGCACCACGTATTACTCCACAGAGACTTAGCCGTACCCGGCGCATCGAGCAGTGTTACATCCAACAGATGTGGGTCTTCAAAGCAGAACGAAGAACGCAATGTCAATACGCACCAATCATCAACAGGTCCAGGATCGTTCCGGTACCTGCCGGTAACTCTGTATGGCGACGGAGTGCACGTGAGATGTTACGCCTTTTTAGACGATGGGTCAGAGTTGACACTCATCGATCAGCAGCTTGCGGAGGATCTTAAGCTTTCTGGAACAGTTCTGCCCCTCTGCCTGAAATGGACGGGAGGTACCCATCGCTACGAATCCGACTCACAGAGTATCAACGTCGAAATATGCGGAAAGGATGGAAAGCGGACGTTATTGCAGGACGTGAGGACTGTCGAAGAGCTGCAACTGCCGTACCAGTCACTAGATATGGACCAACTCTCGGAGCGGCACGGTTACCTGCGTGGTCTGCCCGTGGGCTCGTATTGTAACGTTCGTCCACGAATACTGATTGGATTGAAGCATGCCAACCTAATGCTGGTGCGAAGGAGTCGTGAAGGCAAGATGGGTGAGCCAATCGCCGTCAAAACCAATCTTGGCTGGACTGTATACGGTGGCTGGGCATCGCAGTACTCTTCGAGTACAGCCAGTCATACGTACCACATCTGCTCCTGCAACGAACCAGGCCTGACGCATCTGAATCAGATGGTGAAAGATTACTTCTCCATGGAGAGTTTGGTAGTTCAACCGAGCCTCGTTGGGCGGCTTTCTACAGACGATGAACGCGCTATGGCTCTTCTGGAATCTCGCACTCACTTCAACGGAGAACGTTACGAAGCAGGCCTGTTATGGCGGTCCGACAAAATCCGTCTGCCGGACAACAAAGCAGTTGCAGTTCGTCGTTGGAGATGCTTGGAAAAACGCATGGAGAAGGACACGGAGTTAGCGAGCATCCTGCATGAAAAGATTGCGGAATACAGATCGAAAAACTACATCCGCAAGCTAACGTCAGAGGAGCTGTCAACAAAATACGAGCGGGTATGGTACTTGCCTATTTTTCCGGTGTACAATCCGAATAAGCCAGGCAAGGTCCGGATTGTGTGGGACGCTGCCGCCCAAGCATACGGGATATCACTGAATTCGGTGCTCCTCACTGGCCCAGACCAGTTAGCGTCTCTTGTGGGCATCCTGTACCAATTCCGTGAGCATCGAATAGGCGTTTGTGCCGACATCCGTGAGATGTTCCATCAGGTCGACATCAATCCTGAGGACCAGCAATGTCAGCGTTTTCTTTGGCGTGACCGCGACGAACACGGTGATCCAAGCATCTACGTCATGCAGGTAATGACATTCGGGGCGAGCTGTTCTCCTGCCACAGCCCAGTTTGTGAAGAACAAGAACGCCGAAAGATTCGAAGAAGAATATCCAACAGCGGTAGCGGTCATCAAAAAACGACACTACGTGGATGACATGGTTTTCAGCGTTGAAACGGAGCAAGAAGCAGTTGAACTGGCGGAGTCGGTGCGTTTCATCCACATGGAGGGTGGATTTGAAATCCGCAATTGGGTTTCCAATTCTCCGTTGGTGCTTTCCACTATGAATGGAGAAGAGTCAACGGAAAAGGACCTGAACATATCTGCGGAGATGGCGAGTCAAAAAATCCTCGGAATGTGGTGGGATACGAAGGACGACGTGTTCAAATATAAAATATGCTGGACCAGATTTGATTCGGCGCTGCTTGATGGAAGTCGTTGCCCTACTAAACGGGAGATCCTTCGGACGCTGATGACCATATACGACCCTCTAGGTCTCATCGATCACTTCCTGGTCTTGTTGAAAATCTTGCTACAGGAGGTTTGGCGTGCTAACGTTGACTGGGACGAACGAATCCCCGACAACCTGTTCGAGAAGTGGCGTGACTGGCTGCAATTGCTACCCGAGGTAGAGAATTTACGGATTCCTAGGTGTTACCGGCAAGTTGTTTCATCTTTGGGCGCAGCTTCCGTGGAAGTTCACGTATTCGTTGACGCAAGCGAAAGTGCAATGGCAGCGGCAGTGTTCTTGCGACTCGTAGAAGGGAATCAAGTGGAATGTTCGCTGATTGCTGCAAAGACTCGCGTAGCACCCTTGAAGTACACCTCCATTCCACGATTAGAACTGCAGGCTGCAGTCTTCGGGTGTAGATTGGCGAAGAACGTTATAGGAAATCTGACGGTGAATATCTCCAAGTGTACCTACTGGACTGACTCCCGAAACGTTCTGTGCTGGTTAAGAGCTGATCATAAACGTTACAGTGCTTTCGTCGGGTCAAGGGTAAGCGAAATACAGGAATCGACAGACGTCCGTGAGTGGAGATGGGTTCCGACTCGTTCTAACGTTGCTGATGATGGGACTAGATGGCGAGATCGGATCGACTTGTCTGCGAGTAGTAGGTGGTTCAAAGCACCAGAATTCTTGATGCAAGCGGAAGAAGACTGGCCAACACTTCCGCAAAAGTTGCTTTCCACTGAGGAAGAAATGCGACCCAGCTTATTGCTCCACTTCAAAGTTCCCGAACCTGCGATAGATGTGGGAAGATTTTCGAGTTGGCGGCGATTGCTAGCGGTGACTGGATACGTCCTTCGATTCTGCTTGAACCTTCAACGTCGTCGTAGTCAGCATCCACTCAGAACTGGACCGTTATCTAGCGAAGAGCTTCGAGGAGCGGAAGAATACCATTATCGGCAAGCGCAACGAGATGTGTACCAGGACGAAGTCGCAGCGTTGGAGACAAAAGAATCAACTACCAAGCGTATTCCAAAAGCGAGCTCACTTTACAAGTTGAGCCCGTTCGTTGACGAATCCGGCGTAATGAGGATGAAGGGAAGAACCACTGTGTGTGCGTATTTGCACAGTGACGCCAAGAATCCTGTTATTCTACCTCCAAAGCATCCAGTAACATCATTAATATTAGTCCATTACCACGAAAAGTTTTTGCACCGCAACTACGAGATAGTAGTGAACGAAGTCCGCCAGAAGTACAGCATCTTTCGCCTGAGACAAGCGCTTGCTGCGATCCGTAGAAACTGCCAATGGTGTAAAAACCGGGACGTTCTTCCTCAACCGCCAGAAATGGCAGATCTTCCTGCGGCCCGGCTGTCTGCGTACACGAGGCCATTCGCACACGTTGGGGTGGATTATTTTGGTCCAATTGAGGTGACGGTAGGTCGAAGGGTCGAGAAAAGATGGGGGGTTCTACTGACTTGTTTAACGGTAAGGGCCGTTCATATTGAGGTAGCGCACTCTTTGACAACAAATTCCTGCATAATGGCATTGAGGAATTTCACCGCACGTAGAGGTACACCGGTTAGCTTCTACAGCGACAGGGGTACCAATTTTGCGGGCGCCAACCGGGAGCTTCAGGAAACCATGGAAGCGGTCAACCAGAGCCAGCTGATGCGTGAGTTTATCACCTCATCTACTGCTTGGCAGTTCAACCCACCGGCCGCACCCCACATGGGCGGCAGTTGGGAGAGGCTTATCCAATCGGTCAAGCGAAACCTGGTGGAAGTTCTACATGCGCGGCGACCAACCGATGAAGAGCTGCGCAATGCGTTGACGGAAATAGAAGGCGTGCTAAACGCACGTCCTTTGACTCACGTGCCAATTGATGACGAAGCGGCTCCAGCGTTAACCCCCAACCACTTCCTGTTGGGTTCATCCGACGGTTCCAAACCTTTGTCTCTGGTTGATGCGGATACTGCTGCACTACGGCGAGGTCACCCAACCTCCCAATGGTTGGCAAATCTATTTTGGAAGCGTTGGGTCAGGGATTACCTGCCCGACATAACACGGCGAACAAAATGGCACGAGAAGGCGAAACCTCTTCAGGTAGGTGACATAGTAGTTATCGTGGACCAGGAGCACCCCAGAAACTGTTGGCCCAAGGGACGAGTCATCGGAGTGACCAGCAGAGGAGGACAAACTCGTAAGGCCACCGTACAAACCGTTGGTGGGATCTACGAGCGACCAACAGTGAAACTCGCGGTGTTGGATGTTCGGCGCGAGACTGAGTAAGCTGGACCGGAGGACCGGGTCCGCGTACCGGGGGGGAGTGTGACGTCATTTGGACGGTGCGCACCTACCATACCATACCCTGGTCAAGTCAATTTCAGTACAGTGGACGGTTGCTGATGACTGATGCCACTGACGTTTGGTTTGATAGAGCAATAGGTAGAAAAAGGTTAAATGTGCTGATTCATCGTCGCTATGAGAAGATAAACATTCGGATAGTTTATTACAAAAGTTTCTTTAGTGAAGAACTATTTTCTTAAAGTCCATAGATACTGGCACACTGAACTATGTGAAGTGCATTTACTGGTCTTATTTCTATAGCTGTTCACTTGAATTCATGCAACTTTTTCCTAAACGAAACTACTAAATCTAAAAGTTACGTGCCTCAACCGGGAGGAGCTCGCATCAGAGCCAGAGTGGTACACGATAAAATAGGAGCACCAACCAAAAATTCCTGTGGTGGTTTAACGTTTCGGAAATCCCCTCCAGTTGGCGCGACCAACAGCTGGCTCAGGACCAATGAAGTCATGTAATGCTCCAGTGCGAGGAAACTAATCAGCCAATTCATTTCCAGCGATGGAAGAATGGTCAGGTACCCATACAAGGTGAACAGCGTTTGCTGAATTCAGCTCCTCGATTTGAGTTCGACAAGCGATAACTATCTTCGACCTCTAGAGTTGGCCGAAGCAAATGCTTTAATAGTAGCTGCTGAAGTGCTGATTGCATCCGTACAAAGAGCAAAGATTTCAACCTGAAAAACGGTGCAGTGTCTAAGAATTATGCAACCATAGCTCACGAGAATAAACACCAGCACCTGCTCGTCCTTCGAGAAGGGAGCCATCAGTGTAACATACGATGCCGTCTGAAATACTTCTTTCTACTTTACTATTACTTTAGAGCTTTTAGTAGAACTTGTTACTTCAGGCTCTAGTTTAATTTAAAAACATTTCACTTAATACTTCACTTTTGCAAAAGAAAAATAAAAAATGAATAACTCTTTTAAGAAAAACTAGAAAGGACGAGCAAATTCCTTTTAATTCTACTACTGTGCTTATCTTCGGACAGATAGGCCTATTTCGTCTGTGACTTACAGACTTCTTCAGTGTCAAGTGCTCGACTGAAGAAAACCTCGCATTCGTTGTGGTATTTATACTAGGAGTGCATGTGTAGGTACGTGTGTGGGTTAAAAGTGTAGGTATAAAAATATAGGTACAAAATTGTAGGTACAGATTTGTAAAAAATTGGGTGTATCTACCTGTTAGGAAACAGGGTGTCAATAAGATACCTAAAGCTAGGAAAATTCCTACCGATTTGGTAGGTAGTCAATTGGTGTTTGTTGTGTTATTTTTTTTTTTTTTTTTTTTTTTTTTTTTTTTTTTTTTTTTTTTTTCTTTTTTTTTTTTTTTTTTTTTTCCTGCCGATTTGGTAGGTAGTCAATTTGTGTTTTGTGTATTGTGTAATGTTTTGTGTGTGTTAGGTAAAAATTTAAACAGCCACGTGTACCCATTGCCCTGATCCTTGTTAAGTAGTTTTTTATTGTTTTGTTTGTAAATTTCTAAACTTTCTGCAACATCAAGTTTCCATGGGTTTGTAATGTGTCGTAAGAGTTTAATATTTGAAGTATTCAAAAAATGTCCTTCATTGAAAATATGTTCAGCAACTTTAGATTTAAAATGATGAATGAGTCCCTTGTCTGTGTCTTTGTGTGCTTTTGATACTTCCGTTATGTGTTCTTTGAATCGTGTGTTGAGTGTGCGTTTTGTTTGTCCTATGTATATTTTGTCACAGTGATTACATGTAACTTTGTAAACACCAGATTTTGTTAAGTTGTCCAACGGGTCTTTCGTAGATCCTAAGAGAGTTTGAAGTTGGTTAGCTTTGCTTGTGAAAACTAATTCAAAACCAAACTTTCTGAGAATTGGTCGGAGTTTTTTGGTGTCACTGTTGTAGTTCACAGTTATCCGTTTAAGTGTAGGTTCTGTCCGTGTCAGTGTAGTCAAAGAACGTCTGTATTGTTGTTGTGTCTTTTTGTTGATGATCTGTTGTATTGTTTGTTTTGTGTAACCGTTCAACTGTGCTGTTTCGAAAATGTAATTAAGTTCTTTCGTTTTTCCTGTTTCACTAAGTGGAAGTGTCTGCATTCGGTGTATCATGTGATTGAAGGATGCAATTTTGTGTTGATGTGAGTGATTTGATGAATTTGGAATAGTGCGTTGAGTGTGTGTCGGTTTTCTGTAAATTTCGAAGGAAAGTGTTGATTCTTGTTTTACGATGAGTATGTCCAAAAATGGTAGTTGGTTGTTCTGTTCAATTTCACAAGTGAATTCGATGTTTTTGTGTGCATTATTGATATTGTTCAAGATTTCAGGTAAAAGATGTTTCTTAACAATGCTAAACACGTCGTCAACGTATCTCCACCAGACTTCAGGAAGCTGTTTGTTGTTTTCTAAGCGTTTTTCCAAATTTGCCATAAAAATTTCACTTAAAAATGGAGAAAGTGGATTGCCCATGGGGGCACCATTAAGTTGTTTGTAGGTTTCATTTCTGAACGAAAAATAATTTTCTTCCATACAAAGTTTGGTTAATTTGATGTATGTACGAACTTTCTTAATCCAATCTGAATCTGAATCTTCATATTGGTTCAGAAGCCAATCTTCTAGTAGGGTTATGGCCTCTTTAACTGGAATGCTTGGAAATAGTGATTTAACGTCGAATGAAACTAAAATTTCATCGTCGTTAACGGATAAATTCTGTACTAGTTCTGTGAATTGTTCGGAATTCTTGACAGATCTACTGTGAAATTTTTTAGGCATGTTTTGGAATTCTTGTACTAAATATTTGGCAATTTTGTGTGTAGGTGAACCAATGGCTGAAACAATCTCACGCATTTCATTTCCAGGTTTATGAACTTTGGGAAGTCCTTTTATTCTTGGCAATGAAGGGTTAGATTCTTTCAGGCTTTTAATGACGCTTCCTAAAACTGGTGTAGACTCTTTGAGAGTTTTGTCAACACGTCTTACTAATCCTGGAAGAGGATCAGTACGTTGTTTTCGGTAAGGTCCATTCTGAATCTTGTTATTCATTATTTCATCATAGTCCTCTTTGTTCATGATTACTGTTTTGTTTCCTTTGTCAGCTTTCAGATAGAAAACTGGTTTCTGGTTAAGTTCTTTGATTATTCGTTGTTCTTTCAGGTGTTCTTTGTTCAATTTGTTTTGTTGTGTGTTTTGAATAGTGTTAGCTGTTTGTGTTCTGATTTCTTGAATCTGTGGTGTCTGTAAATTGTTCGTGTTGATAGCTGTTTCAATGTCGATTATGGTTTGTGTTGAATCTGGTTTAGAGTGTACTGCGTAGTTAAGACCTTTGTTGAGAAGGGTCAACTGTTCTTCCGTAAACTGTTCGGAAGAGCGATTGACCACTAACCCAGTTAGTTCTTGTGTTGTGTTTTGTGGTTGTGTAGAAGAACATGTAAACTTCGGATTTTGCATCTTTAATGCTTTAAGTTTTTTATCTAGTAATTTCCTTTTTCTTTCTGATTCACAAGATTCTGCAACTTTTACTTTTGTTAGAAAATTAGGGAAAGATTCAGGATAATCTTTCGCTAACTTTAAATGGAGAGAATAACATTCCAAAGTTTTCATGTTGATCTTGCTGTGTAGTTTTTTGATGCTTTCTTTGATGAGTGTTTGTTCAAGTGTCTTTACTATTTTGGGGTTTGTGGCTGTTTTAACTTTTACCTTGTGACTTACGGGAGTAAGCCTGTACTTTATACACTTCTTGAGAAACGCGATATCCTTGTGTAATCCTGCGATGGTCTTCTTCAACTCGATGAACTTATTCGGCTCTGACTTTGGCTTGGTTGCCATCTTCACTTTACTATTACTTTAGAGCTTTTAGTAGAACTTGTTACTTCAGGCTCTAGTTTAATTTAAAAACATTTCACTTAATACTTCACTTTTGCAAAAGAAAAATAAAAAATGAATAACTCTTTTAAGAAAAACTAGAAAGGACGAGCAAATTCCTTTTAATTCTACTACTGTGCTTATCTTCGGACAGATAGGCCTATTTCGTCTGTGACTTACAGACTTCTTCAGTGTCAAGTGCTCGACTGAAGAAAACCTCGCATTCGTTGTGGTATTTAAAAAATAACACAACAAACACCAATTGACTACCTACCAAATCGGTAGGAATTTTCCTAGCTTTAGGTATCTTATTGACACCCTGTTTCCTAACAGGTAGATACACCCAATTTTTTACAAATCTGTACCTACAATTTTGTACCTATATTTTTATACCTACACTTTTAACCCACACACGTACCTACACATGCACTCCTAGTATAAATACCACAACGAATGCGAGGTTTTCTTCAGTCGAGCACTTGACACTGAAGAAGTCTGTAAGTCACAGACGAAATAGGCCTATCTGTCCGAAGATAAGCACAGTAGTAGAATTAAAAGGAATTTGCTCGTCCTTTCTAGTTTTTCTTAAAAGAGTTATTCATTTTTTATTTTTCTTTTGCAAAAGTGAAGTATTAAGTGAAATGTTTTTAAATTAAACTAGAGCCTGAAGTAACAAGTTCTACTAAAAGCTCTAAAGTAATAGTAAAGTGAAGATGGCAACCAAGCCAAAGTCAGAGCCGAATAAGTTCATCGAGTTGAAGAAGACCATCGCAGGATTACACAAGGATATCGCGTTTCTCAAGAAGTGTATAAAGTACAGGCTTACTCCCGTAAGTCACAAGGTAAAAGTTAAAACAGCCACAAACCCCAAAATAGTAAAGACACTTGAACAAACACTCATCAAAGAAAGCATCAAAAAACTACACAGCAAGATCAACATGAAAACTTTGGAATGTTATTCTCTCCATTTAAAGTTAGCGAAAGATTATCCTGAATCTTTCCCTAATTTTCTAACAAAAGTAAAAGTTGCAGAATCTTGTGAATCAGAAAGAAAAAGGAAATTACTAGATAAAAAACTTAAAGCATTAAAGATGCAAAATCCGAAGTTTACATGTTCTTCTACACAACCACAAAACACAACACAAGAACTAACTGGGTTAGTGGTCAATCGCTCTTCCGAACAGTTTACGGAAGAACAGTTGACCCTTCTCAACAAAGGTCTTAACTACGCAGTACACTCTAAACCAGATTCAACACAAACCATAATCGACATTGAAACAGCTATCAACACGAACAATTTACAGACACCACAGATTCAAGAAATCAGAACACAAACAGCTAACACTATTCAAAACACACAACAAAACAAATTGAACAAAGAACACCTGAAAGAACAACGAATAATCAAAGAACTTAACCAGAAACCAGTTTTCTATCTGAAAGCTGACAAAGGAAACAAAACAGTAATCATGAACAAAGAGGACTATGATGAAATAATGAATAACAAGATTCAGAATGGACCTTACCGAAAACAACGTACTGATCCTCTTCCAGGATTAGTAAGACGTGTTGACAAAACTCTCAAAGAGTCTACACCAGTTTTAGGAAGCGTCATTAAAAGCCTGAAAGAATCTAACCCTTCATTGCCAAGAATAAAAGGACTTCCCAAAGTTCATAAACCTGGAAATGAAATGCGTGAGATTGTTTCAGCCATTGGTTCACCTACACACAAAATTGCCAAATATTTAGTACAAGAATTCCAAAACATGCCTAAAAAATTTCACAGTAGATCTGTCAAGAATTCCGAACAATTCACAGAACTAGTACAGAATTTATCCGTTAACGACGATGAAATTTTAGTTTCATTCGACGTTAAATCACTATTTCCAAGCATTCCAGTTAAAGAGGCCATAACCCTACTAGAAGATTGGCTTCTGAACCAATATGAAGATTCAGATTCAGATTGGATTAAGAAAGTTCGTACATACATCAAATTAACCAAACTTTGTATGGAAGAAAATTATTTTTCGTTCAGAAATGAAACCTACAAACAACTTAATGGTGCCCCCATGGGCAATCCACTTTCTCCATTTTTAAGTGAAATTTTTATGGCAAATTTGGAAAAACGCTTAGAAAACAACAAACAGCTTCCTGAAGTCTGGTGGAGATACGTTGACGACGTGTTTAGCATTGTTAAGAAACATCTTTTACCTGAAATCTTGAACAATATCAATAATGCACACAAAAACATCGAATTCACTTGTGAAATTGAACAGAACAACCAACTACCATTTTTGGACATACTCATCGTAAAACAAGAATCAACACTTTCCTTCGAAATTTACAGAAAACCGACACACACTCAACGCACTATTCCAAATTCATCAAATCACTCACATCAACACAAAATTGCATCCTTCAATCACATGATACACCGAATGCAGACACTTCCACTTAGTGAAACAGGAAAAACGAAAGAACTTAATTACATTTTCGAAACAGCACAGTTGAACGGTTACACAAAACAAACAATACAACAGATCATCAACAAAAAGACACAACAACAATACAGACGTTCTTTGACTACACTGACACGGACAGAACCTACACTTAAACGGATAACTGTGAACTACAACAGTGACACCAAAAAACTCCGACCAATTCTCAGAAAGTTTGGTTTTGAATTAGTTTTCACAAGCAAAGCTAACCAACTTCAAACTCTCTTAGGATCTACGAAAGACCCGTTGGACAACTTAACAAAATCTGGTGTTTACAAAGTTACATGTAATCACTGTGACAAAATATACATAGGACAAACAAAACGCACACTCAACACACGATTCAAAGAACACATAACGGAAGTATCAAAAGCACACAAAGACACAGACAAGGGACTCATTCATCATTTTAAATCTAAAGTTGCTGAACATATTTTCAATGAAGGACATTTTTTGAATACTTCAAATATTAAACTCTTACGACACATTACAAACCCATGGAAACTTGATGTTGCAGAAAGTTTAGAAATTTACAAACAAAACAATAAAAAACTACTTAACAAGGATCAGGGCAATGGGTACACGTGGCTGTTTAAATTTTTACCTAACACACACAAAACATTACACAATACACAAAACACAAATTGACTACCTACCAAATCGGCAGGAAAAAAAAAAAAAAAAAAAAGAAAAAAAAAAAAAAAAAAAAAAAAAAAAAAAAAAAAAAAAAAAAATAACACAACAAACACCAATTGACTACCTACCAAATCGGTAGGAATTTTCCTAGCTTTAGGTATCTTATTGACACCCTGTTTCCTAACAGGTAGATACACCCAATTTTTTACAAATCTGTACCTACAATTTTGTACCTATATTTTTATACCTACACTTTTAACCCACACACGTACCTACACATGCACTCCTAGTATAAATACCACAACGAATGCGAGGTTTTCTTCAGTCGAGCACTTGACACTGAAGAAGTCTGTAAGTCACAGACGAAATAGGCCTATCTGTCCGAAGATAAGCACAGTAGTAGAATTAAAAGGAATTTGCTCGTCCTTTCTAGTTTTTCTTAAAAGAGTTATTCATTTTTTATTTTTCTTTTGCAAAAGTGAAGTATTAAGTGAAATGTTTTTAAATTAAACTAGAGCCTGAAGTAACAAGTTCTACTAAAAGCTCTAAAGTAATAGTAAAGTGAAGATGGCAACCAAGCCAAAGTCAGAGCCGAATAAGTTCATCGAGTTGAAGAAGACCATCGCAGGATTACACAAGGATATCGCGTTTCTCAAGAAGTGTATAAAGTACAGGCTTACTCCCGTAAGTCACAAGGTAAAAGTTAAAACAGCCACAAACCCCAAAATAGTAAAGACACTTGAACAAACACTCATCAAAGAAAGCATCAAAAAACTACACAGCAAGATCAACATGAAAACTTTGGAATGTTATTCTCTCCATTTAAAGTTAGCGAAAGATTATCCTGAATCTTTCCCTAATTTTCTAACAAAAGTAAAAGTTGCAGAATCTTGTGAATCAGAAAGAAAAAGGAAATTACTAGATAAAAAACTTAAAGCATTAAAGATGCAAAATCCGAAGTTTACATGTTCTTCTACACAACCACAAAACACAACACAAGAACTAACTGGGTTAGTGGTCAATCGCTCTTCCGAACAGTTTACGGAAGAACAGTTGACCCTTCTCAACAAAGGTCTTAACTACGCAGTACACTCTAAACCAGATTCAACACAAACCATAATCGACATTGAAACAGCTATCAACACGAACAATTTACAGACACCACAGATTCAAGAAATCAGAACACAAACAGCTAACACTATTCAAAACACACAACAAAACAAATTGAACAAAGAACACCTGAAAGAACAACGAATAATCAAAGAACTTAACCAGAAACCAGTTTTCTATCTGAAAGCTGACAAAGGAAACAAAACAGTAATCATGAACAAAGAGGACTATGATGAAATAATGAATAACAAGATTCAGAATGGACCTTACCGAAAACAACGTACTGATCCTCTTCCAGGATTAGTAAGACGTGTTGACAAAACTCTCAAAGAGTCTACACCAGTTTTAGGAAGCGTCATTAAAAGCCTGAAAGAATCTAACCCTTCATTGCCAAGAATAAAAGGACTTCCCAAAGTTCATAAACCTGGAAATGAAATGCGTGAGATTGTTTCAGCCATTGGTTCACCTACACACAAAATTGCCAAATATTTAGTACAAGAATTCCAAAACATGCCTAAAAAATTTCACAGTAGATCTGTCAAGAATTCCGAACAATTCACAGAACTAGTACAGAATTTATCCGTTAACGACGATGAAATTTTAGTTTCATTCGACGTTAAATCACTATTTCCAAGCATTCCAGTTAAAGAGGCCATAACCCTACTAGAAGATTGGCTTCTGAACCAATATGAAGATTCAGATTCAGATTGGATTAAGAAAGTTCGTACATACATCAAATTAACCAAACTTTGTATGGAAGAAAATTATTTTTCGTTCAGAAATGAAACCTACAAACAACTTAATGGTGCCCCCATGGGCAATCCACTTTCTCCATTTTTAAGTGAAATTTTTATGGCAAATTTGGAAAAACGCTTAGAAAACAACAAACAGCTTCCTGAAGTCTGGTGGAGATACGTTGACGACGTGTTTAGCATTGTTAAGAAACATCTTTTACCTGAAATCTTGAACAATATCAATAATGCACACAAAAACATCGAATTCACTTGTGAAATTGAACAGAACAACCAACTACCATTTTTGGACATACTCATCGTAAAACAAGAATCAACACTTTCCTTCGAAATTTACAGAAAACCGACACACACTCAACGCACTATTCCAAATTCATCAAATCACTCACATCAACACAAAATTGCATCCTTCAATCACATGATACACCGAATGCAGACACTTCCACTTAGTGAAACAGGAAAAACGAAAGAACTTAATTACATTTTCGAAACAGCACAGTTGAACGGTTACACAAAACAAACAATACAACAGATCATCAACAAAAAGACACAACAACAATACAGACGTTCTTTGACTACACTGACACGGACAGAACCTACACTTAAACGGATAACTGTGAACTACAACAGTGACACCAAAAAACTCCGACCAATTCTCAGAAAGTTTGGTTTTGAATTAGTTTTCACAAGCAAAGCTAACCAACTTCAAACTCTCTTAGGATCTACGAAAGACCCGTTGGACAACTTAACAAAATCTGGTGTTTACAAAGTTACATGTAATCACTGTGACAAAATATACATAGGACAAACAAAACGCACACTCAACACACGATTCAAAGAACACATAACGGAAGTATCAAAAGCACACAAAGACACAGACAAGGGACTCATTCATCATTTTAAATCTAAAGTTGCTGAACATATTTTCAATGAAGGACATTTTTTGAATACTTCAAATATTAAACTCTTACGACACATTACAAACCCATGGAAACTTGATGTTGCAGAAAGTTTAGAAATTTACAAACAAAACAATAAAAAACTACTTAACAAGGATCAGGGCAATGGGTACACGTGGCTGTTTAAATTTTTACCTAACACACACAAAACATTACACAATACACAAAACACAAATTGACTACCTACCAAATCGGCAGGAAAAAAAAAAAAAAAAAAAAAAAGAAAAAAAAAAAAAAAAAAAAAAAAAAAAAAAAAAAAAAATAACACAACAAACACCAATTGACTACCTACCAAATCGGTAGGAATTTTCCTAGCTTTAGGTATCTTATTGACACCCTGTTTCCTAACAGGTAGATACACCCAATTTTTTACAAATCTGTACCTACAATTTTGTACCTATATTTTTATACCTACACTTTTAACCCACACACGTACCTACACATGCACTCCTAGTATAAATACCACAACGAATGCGAGGTTTTCTTCAGTCGAGCACTTGACACTGAAGAAGTCTGTAAGTCACAGACGAAATAGGCCTATCTGTCCGAAGATAAGCACAGTAGTAGAATTAAAAGGAATTTGCTCGTCCTTTCTAGTTTTTCTTAAAAGAGTTATTCATTTTTTATTTTTCTTTTGCAAAAGTGAAGTATTAAGTGAAATGTTTTTAAATTAAACTAGAGCCTGAAGTAGATATGTAGATGCCCACTCTTCCCGGGAAGGGAATTTCGTGGAAAATGTCCTATATGGGAAATTACAGGCAATTGTAAGATCACTTGGAGCAAAGATAATTTTGTCGCAATAGGACAGATCGGTGAAGTACTAGATTTGTAGTAATGAGCTGAATTTTAGTATGGTGAGAAGGTCAATTCTCCGTTTCTGCAATGAAATGGTGCAAAAAGCGTGGGTATTATGATTTCTTGCCTAATTTGATACTGTTTGAGCAAAACTTTAGGCAACAGTGTTGTTGTTTTCTTCATTTCTTGCAAAATAAACAACATAGTTATCCAAAGTATGGCTCAAACAGTATCAAATTAGGCAAGAAATCATAATACCCATGGTTTTTGCACCATTTCATTGCAAAAACGGAGAATTGACCTTCTCACCATACAAAAATTCAGCTCAGTACTACAAATCTAGTACTACATCGAACGTCCCCCATTCACCAAAAGTGGAAACAACGAGGTGTGCGTTGATGTGCGGTTCACATAAGTTTCCTCTAGTAGACCGAGTACCCGTAGACGGTAAGTGCAAGAAAGTG
Organism: Aedes albopictus; assembly: GCF_035046485.1. Taxonomy (NCBI): domain Eukaryota; kingdom Metazoa; phylum Arthropoda; class Insecta; order Diptera; family Culicidae; genus Aedes; species Aedes albopictus. The sequence goes on from NC_085137.1 coordinate 384,978,908, forward strand.
CTTCTTGTTTGAGATGAATGTGTAGTGGGGCAACGTCAAAGAGAACTTCGAGCGCTGCCGTGGGAGTTGAAGAGAACGCTCTAGACGTCGCCATTATACACCTCCTTTGGAAATGGCGTAACTTTGATTGGATCGTTCTCATTTTGCCCTTTTGCCACCACACAAGACATCCATATTCCAAAATTTACCGAACCGCAGTTGTGTAAATCCATTTGATATACTTGGGTTTTTGACCCCAAGTTGTACCAAAGGTTCGCCGGCATTGCCCGAAGGCCATACAAGCTTTCTTGATTCTGAACTCAATGTGAGGTGTCCAGGAAAGCTTGGAATCAAGAATAACTCCAACGTAGTTTACATGTTCAGTCACATCGATTTCAGAATCAAAGAGACGCAAAGGTCGAACGCCATTACGGTTTCGCCTTTCCGTAAAAAGAATAGGGTCTTGTACCATTTGGGCAGGTGTACCTATTTTGGGCACTTGCCTCTATAACTAAGTCAATTTCCAATCGGTTGATTTGAAATTTTGTACAGAGTTAGATACTATGCGTACCTAACTCTATACAAAAATTCAAATCAATCGGTTTGAAATTGACTTAGTTATAGCGGCAAGTGCCCAAAATAGGTACACCTGCCCAAATGGTGCAAGACCCCAATAGATGTTTTACTCGGATTTATCGAAAGGCCATATTGGCGACACCAACCCTCAACTACTTGAAAGGCGCTTTGCATCAGGTCGAAAAGGGTGCTGATGCACGTACCGATTAACAATGTTAGGTAGTCGTCGGCAAAACCATAAGTAGCAAAACCGCTATTATTGAGTTGCCTCAATAGCGTATCTGCTACGAGATTCCACAAAAGCGGTTACAAGACTCTTCTCCAGTTAGCCTAGTGGTTAAGGCTATGGGTCGCCAATCCGGAGACGGCGAGTTCGATTCCCGTTCCGGTCAGGAAAATTTTCTCGACTCCCTGGGCATAGCGTATCATTGTACTTGCCTCACAATATACAAATTCATGCAATGGCAGGCAAAGGAAGCCCTTCAATTAATAACTGTGGAAGTGCTCAAAGAACACTAAGTTGAAGAGAGAGGCAGGCCAAGTCCCAGTGGGGACGTAGAGCCAAAAAGAAGAAGAAGAAGAAGGTTACTACAAGACTCCCGCTTGGGGACATCCACAATCCAATTTCCTAATACCTGCTAGACGCAATGTCGAGAAGAGATATCGGTTATTGAGCATTTCATGAATCCCATTGCAAATCATTGGAGATAGGTACAGTCGAGACTCTTATAAGATCACTGGTCGGGGGGCGCAATAGGAATTCGCTTAAAAGGAGACTAAGAGCTTATGGGATTTCGGCCTTTTGGGGGTGTATGGCCTATTATCTCGGGTGTGTTAAGAGTTAGCGCAATACTTTCTTCGGCAAAGTTTTAGGGCTTGATAAGATCTACCATTTAGAACTTTGGTTCATATGATTTGTTGGCAACTTGGCCGCTAGAGGGACCATCAACAGTTTGATGCTAAATTGCACTACAGGAACCATATCAGGTTGTCAAGCAAACGTTACGATATGCGACAGCTCAAGACCCTGAAAATTTGGAAGGAGGATAGTGTCTTCGGAAAAGTTGTTGGGTACGCCAATAACTTACTGACGTTGAGTTGCGAAGTTCGAAATTCCTCCACTGGGCGGCGCTAGTGAGCAAGTAAATTTTCAAAACCTCATATCTCAGAATCCCGATAACTTAGAAAGTTGGTGTCTTTGGCAAAGTTGATCAGTATGACATAAACTTACATAAAAATAAACACTTGTTTCGCAATTCTGCCACTAGACGGCGCTAGTGAACATGCAAATTTTAGAAATCTTATAGATCAGAATCCAGATAACTTAGAAAGTTGGTGTCTTCGGCAAAGTTGATCAGTATGACATAAACTTACATAAAAATAAACGCTTGTTTCGCAATTCTGCCACTAGGCGGCGCTAGTGAGTATGCAAATTTTAGAAATCTCATAGCTCAGAATCCTGATAACTTAGGAAATTGGTGTCTTCGGCAAAGTTGATCAGTATGACATAAACTTACATAAAAATAAACACTTGTTTCGCAATTCTGCCACTAGGCGGCGTTTACCGTTTTTTCATATTTCTATGTTATCGGGGGGAGCGACACTAGTTTTGCTAAGCCGAAAACCCCCAAAAAAGTCGAAAAAAGACGACAAACCCCGATAAACGCCGCCTAGTGGCAGAATTGCGAAACAAGTGTTTATTTTTATGTAAGTTTCTGTCATACTGATCAACTTTGCCGAAGACGCCATCTTTCTAAGTTATCAGGATTCTGATCCATGAGATTTCTAAAATTTGCATGTTCACTAGCACCGCCTGAGATATGAGGTTTTGAAAATTTACTTGCTCACTAGCGCCGCCCAGTGGAGAAATTTCGAACTTCGCAACTCAACGTCAGTAAGTTATTGGCATACCCAACAACTTTTCCGAAGACACTATCCTTCCAAACTATCAGGGTCTTGAGCTGTCGCATATCGTAACGTTTGCTTGACAACCTGATATGGTTCCTGTAGTGCAATTTAGCATCAAACTGTTGATGGTCCCTCTAGCGGCCAAGTTGCCAACAAATCATAGGAACCAAAGTTCTAAATGGTAGATCTTATCAAGCCCTAAAACTTTGCCGAAGAAAGTATTGCGCTAACTCTTAACACACCCGAGATAATAGGCCACACCGCCCATAAGCTCTTAGTCTCCTATAACGCTCACCCCTGTCTAGTAGGAGTTTGTTTAATAGGAGTCCGTTTAATAAGAATTCGTTTAGTAAGAGACTCGACTATACCATGACTCCGTGCGGCTTCCAATATGGCATCGGAAGGCACGTTGTCAAAGGCACCCTCGATATCTAAGAAAACACCCAAACGAGATTGCTTGAGCGAATGCTTTCTCGATATCGTAAACAACCTTGTGTACAAAAATTACCGTGGACTTATCAGATTGGTAGGCATGTTGGTTCACATGGAGAGGCACGTTGGCCAGATGAACATCATGGATGTGATGATCTACAATGTGTTCTAAGCATTTCAGAAGAAAAGAGGTCAAACTGATACTGCCGTAATTCTGCAAAGTGACGTAAGCGACATGGATGGTTTTGGCCCATTTTTTGGTTAATATGCATAAAACTCTAGTTCATCCTCTAAGTTTCTTTCCATAGATGTTAGATTACGACTAGATCTTGCATTCTAATATAGCAGGCATACCACAGTGTTATTTTTACACAAGATATTATTTATAATATACCAAAAAATATCGACATTTTGAATGGCGCTTACGTCACTTTGCAGAATTACGGCAGGATAGGTCTGAGTTGAGATATCCGCTACTGACACTACACAGCTATCAAGGCTGATCAACTTCATACGTGCTAAAACAGCCGAAATGCCGCTTGATATCCACAAGAATTTTGATTTCACCATTATAGTTAATCCCATTAACAAATAACTCTGAGTAGTTTTCCGGAATTCTTTTACGGAATATTCGGTAGAGATTCCAGAGAGCCAATACGTATGGACATTGGAATCCTATATTGGGCACCTTCTGATAAAACTCAGTCAATTTTATAGCAATTGAATGAATTTGTTGTACACAGTGTGCTACAAATAGTATCAAATTGTGTACGAAAACCAGAACCGTAGCGTGCGGTTGGCCCCCGCCAAGGGCGCCAGGCTCAGAGGGGCGCCGAAAAGGCATAAGGCAAAAGGCAAACAGGATGAATATTATCAAGATTTCACTATTCAAAGTATCTAAGGTTGATCAATGATCATGTGTTTTTACGTTTTTCCGATTTCTCAAAAAATCAGATTTTTCTAGATTATTTTGAATATTTACCACAATGTTACCTGGAAATTTATTTACTATTTTATTTCGAGAAACTATTTCGCTTTTTTTTTCAATGAACAAAGCAAAATCAATGCTTCCGAAACTCTAGTGAAAGTTCTTTCTGATAATTCCTAAACATTCTCTTCAGGTTACTTCTGAGGTAAAATGCCCAGTGTTGACAAAAATATTTTAAATAATTTCTGTTCATACAATTGTTGGAAAAAACTTTATGTTTATTAGGGATTAAACTCTTGTAAAAGTAGCGCAACCTATCAAGTCGTATTCACTCAAAAAACTATTAGTGAGCTTTTATTTTTATCTCTCCAAAACAAATTAGATATTATTGAAGCCCTCAAAAAATTTCACCAAGTCTTTCTTCGGAATTTCTTGTTAGGTTTCTTTCATAAGATTTTTCAAAAACTCTTCTAGGGATTTCTTTGAAAAATTCCAGGAAGGCTATAAGGAAGTAATCTTAGAATATATTTGGATCTTATTCTAATCTAATCTAATCTAACACATACGCAGCCAGTACAAGAAAGCATCCTGGAAAATAATCGGGTTAGATTACGCCCGTTTATTTTTCTTGTCAGTATTGATGCTTGCAGCATATCAGAGATATGACACAAGCTTCAAAGCGGCCAGGCCTACTGCGTAGCGTTTACCGCAAAGATGATTCTTTGAAATGTTTCGAGGTCATTGTATCTTTCTCTAACTTCGAATCACTTCATGAATCGACAGGGGAGGAAGGATGCGTGGACATACCGTACCAAACGCTCCGATATATTAGAAATTATGTTGTTGTATATAATAATGAAAATAAAAAAGTAATACAAGTATCATGGAATATTCTCACCAAATTTGAATAATTCATCGTTGGATCCTCTTGGGGGTGGGTAGGTGGTTTTTCTGCTTCAGTGATGTCCAGTTGCTAAATCTTGGGGATTGATTTCATTTGTGTGTGTTTCATTTCTGGTCGAATAACACGGTGTTTCTGCATTTATTCTCAAAATTTCCTTGGTGGAACACGTGTTTTCACAATTAACTCAAAACCCATCCGAATCTCACGAAAATACAGCTGGTAGTCCAATACTTTATACTACACATTTTACGAAGCCTTCAAAGCGAAGCCGGCGGTATTGTACAAAATGCCACAACAACGAAATACAACTAAGTACATCGTTTTAGATTGCGAAACTTGCGGATTTGCGTGTGGCAGACAATTTCTCAAAGGAATCGTATACAGCACTTCACTTTTTTCCCTTGCCTTCTTCATTTTTTCTTTCATGGCGTCCGAGCGCTCAGCGAACTTGCACGACAAAAGTTTCACCACCTCACAAAACGTCCAGCTCGCCGCGACCACATTCGATCTACTCCCACTGGGATCCGGTTCGGCGCACCGGAAGAACGACACTTAGACGGCACTGGGGAAGAATCCCCAGCCGAATTGAATTTTACGGACACCTGTTCTGCTTTGTGCACCATCAAAAGAAAAACTACACTTTTCTTATTCAATATCACTCGCGGAATTAATGGTTAATTAATTAGTTAATCAATGTTGGCAGAATCAGACGAGGAGAGGATGAAAAACGTCTTAGAATATATTTGGATCTTATTCAAAAGTTTACTGCGGATCTTTTTCCATAAAGACTTTACTAGAATATCTTAAACAAGAAATATAAGAAACTTCTGCAGATATTTAAAAAAAAAGTTTTTTAGAGATAATTTTCTTCAGGGATACCTTCAAAAATTCCAACACAGATTCCTTTCAAAATTCTTCTAGGGGTTAATACTTCTTTTTCTCAAAACTTATTTCACTAACTTTTTCCTGGGTTTCTGCTGGAAAACCTTCAATGAATTTTTAAAGAAATTTTCCGATGTTTTCTTCAGGGATTCTTATAGATATTCCTGAAAGAATATCTTTGAAGGTTATGGATTACGATTAAGGATCTGCCATTGATTCTTATAGAAACTCATGCAGAGATACCTTTAGAAATCTCTCCATCGATTCCTTCATAAATGTCTCTGATAATTCCTTCAGAAATTCTTCAAGTTTTTTGTGAAGAAAATTATCCATAGATTATTTTAGAAATTCGATCAGTTTCTTTTAGTGAGTCTTCTACAGATATCTTGAGAAAGAAGAAATCAACCATGTCGCTTAGAAAATTTTCCATAGATCCCTTCCAAAATTGGTTCTTGTTCATTAGAAATTACTCCATAAATTTCTGCTAGAATTCCCCTAGAAATCTTTTAAACTCTTCCAAAAAATCATTAATTTGGAACAATTTAAGACATTTTTTCAGGTGTTCCGTTATTAAATCTGCCATTGGATTCCTTCAGGGATTTCTTCATAAAACCTTCTACGGATTTGTTTTAAAAAATCCTTTGAAGGATTCTTTACGACTCCTTCAAAACTTCTCCTTTCAGAAATTCTTCTAATGGTTTTCCACATTTTTACAGACAATCCTTCAGGCATTTCTTCAGGAACTGCTCCAGAAATTCTTGGACGAATTTTTCCATGAATTTCATTGGAAATTCCTGCTGAAATATTCTTTCATCAGGTATACCTCTGGATCTTCTTGCAGGAATTACTACAGAGATTCTAGCATATTTTTTTCCAGAGATTTCAACAAAAATTCATAGATCTCTTCAGGGTTTCCTCCTGTTGTTTCTCCATGTCCATGATTCATCTAACGTTTACTGAAAAAATGGTTAAAGATTTTCTAATAAATGTTTTGATTGAACTTCAGAAGAAAACTTTCGTAAAATTAATTGAAAATTCTGTTAAAACTAATTGAATAAATCATCGAAAATTTGTCAAAAAAACCTTTAGAGGATCCCTGAAAACTTCTGAAACTCTATCAAGCAAAAAATACAGAAAATAAATTTAAAAAAAAACGAGGGAATTAGTTTCTTCGAAAAACAAAAATCCAACTAAAGAAACTTTGAGAAAAAAATGAATAACCACATTTTTTTTTGAAAATTAAATAGTTGTCGTGGGGCGCCAATCTGGATGCTTGCCAAGGGCGCCATGTGACCACGCTACGGCTCTGACGAAAACTCAAGTCAATTGGGTATAAAACTGACTGAGCTGTAGCAAAAAGTGCCCAAAATAGGACCCCCTGTCCAAATGGTTCCACACTCTATCATCAAATAAAACTCCATTTCACAGAAATTCCTGATTGACTTCAAAATTTCAGGATATTTCCCAAGTGCACACTTTTTTCTATGGCCCAATTCCGTGATCATAATCATTTTGGACCTGAAAAGTTTATTGTACAGTATGACCCATAAAAAAATGCGACAGTTTTCAAAGCCATCGTTCCCCTACTTCGAACCGATTAACCTTGCATGTATCTATTGGATAGTATAGTAGAGCCACTAATCTGATAATGGCATAGACATAGACTGATTTCATTCACATACCGTTGGAAATATAACGTTAAACATATGGATGTCGAAATCGTCCACGCGCCAGAGGCCGTTTTTTAAGGATATAATTTTCTTTCAATTGCTTTCCGTCACATTCAATCAAATTTTATTTTAAAAATAGTACTATCATGGCTGGACAAGGTCTTCAGGAGTTCGTCGGTTCGTCGGACAAGAACGAAAAAAATATTGTATTATAAATTATGAGACATTTGCTGAAAATAGAATTACTTGACAAATGATAATTTTTAGAAAATATTATGTTTTAAGCATGAAATTGTTTTTAATTACTTAGTATTTGTACCTATTATAAAGGTAGGTTTATTAGCCTTCATCGTCAAAAAATTGTTTTGAAAAATGTTCGAACAGTGTTAAGTTTTTTATTAATTTATCTTAAATACGGTTTTAATATATAGCACCTTTTTTTAGTTTTGGGTTCCTAAACATTCAAAACTTGTTTAAAAATATTTTCCAAACGTGGGCGTATTTAAGAGTACATATTTCTTCATGGTTTACATGTGTTTAAATGTTTTTATCTTAATTCATTTTGCTCTGAAAATTAGAGGAAAACTTGTTTTTTTTTAGAAATTGTTAACAATTATAAGGTACCCCATATACGTAACCAATGAATATTTTGACAAAAAATTTAGGGATCCTGTATGACAATGACCTCCTTATTGTATCCTAATCCAAAAAAGTTGAATTTATTAGAATTATTCCATTAAAAATCACCAAAGATCGCAAAAAATTGGAGTGTCGCATTTTTTATGGGTCATACTGTAGAGGTTCAGTGTCTTCTAAGAAGTGGTTTGAAATGTTAAAATCATTGTTTTGAAAGTATCACTAAAGTGATTTATCCACCTAAAGGTGAGAGTGAAATGGAAGTTTTCCATAAGTTAGCATGGCATGTTTATGTCTTCAACAAAGTTGTAGAAAATATCCTTATATGAAGACTTACCGAACACAAATTTTTTGTTCTATAGCCTCAATCTTTAGAGATATGGGCTATTTTTTGACTCAATTTGTAGCCCTCAAGCGGATATTTCTGATTTAAAATTTTCAACCAGAAACATCGTGATGAACTTCGTTCAAATTGCTTTTGACATATTTCTAGTACACCAGTGACCGTACTGTACTAAGTCAGAGTGGAGCAAACAAAAAACAAAAAAAAACATTGCGAGTTGTAGCTGTCTCCGGCAGCTGTACAGTCCGTCAACTGAACTTGCTTGAACAAAAAAAAAACAGTAAATACAAAAGGTCGTGATTTGTGCCAATGGCTACGCAAACAGTTTTCTCGCTTCATTGGCTGCGAAGCGCTGATGTTTCTGTTGATTAATGGTGTGACAAAAAGTGGCTCTGTAATTGAATGAATAGTGAAATGTTAAAGTTCTGATTTAATGTGATTTTCATGTAAATTTCATTCACTCGATTCGATTCTTTTAGGGTATTAACACTAGTAGGATGATGGGGTCAATATGACCCAGACAGGCACACTGATCGTGCACTACGCCTACGTGGTGCGGAAACCCTAATAAATTAGGAGGGTTAAACAGAATGGTCTGTTGTCTGTAGTATACCATTTGATTGGTATAAAAATGCCCTGTTCAGTAACAGATCTTTAAAACAATCAGCCAGGTTTATAAAAGAACACCGTTGCCTCCTGTGAGAATCGAACTCACGACCGCTGGTTTACAAGACCAGCGCTCTGCCAACTGAGCTAAAGAGGCGGCTTGGTTAGCAAAGTATAATTGAAACATCAAGTTCAACTCTCAACGTAGCGAAATTCGACTTAAATGGGGAAAGTATTTACTGGTACATCACGTATCTATCTACTAGCAGCAGAGAGATGTTATCTACACTGTAATTGCTCGACGGAGAATTAATTTAGCTGTTTTTTTTTCGGTTTGCTTTCATACTAGGGTAAAAGCTCCCTTAGTGGAGGTAGTACCAATAGTGGTGGTAGTGCCAATTTAGCACTATTTCGAACAAAAAGCTTGCAAATGACATTTTTAATAGATGCATCATAACTAATTAATAACATTAATTCAGTTCTGTGTCCAGGATTTGCCGAAAAACCTATTTTAAACAATTATTTTCCTTAAATTTTTTGCTCCTTTTCTCCTATAGTGATGGTAGTGTTCCTATAGTGGTGGGTCCCATAAGAATTCAATGGGATGTGCCACTATAGGAACCAATGTTAAATTTTAGCTCCATAATAGGAACCGTGTACCCATAGTTGGTGCAAGTGATTTATTATCAAAAACTGAAATAAACAATAGTTTTTATATTTTTCCTAGCAAATTTAAGTGAAAAACTACCGATTAACGTTTTCAGACTTTTTATTTTGTGGTATTATCAATTTTATTCAATTATTTTTGTACAAGGAGCAACTAATAGCACCACTATTGGTACATTTACCCTACTTGAAGCCAAGCCGACTGGCTGCGTAGAATATGAAGCATGAATCATACCGAAACCGGCAAAAACAGAAGCAATTTCCTTGGTTGGCTTGTGCCAGCTAGTTTCATTTCAAATTAGCCACGCGTTATTAATTGCCGGTATCTCTTTCGCTCTAGAGGAAATATGAGCTGAAAAAGTAAGTATGAGCTGAAAAAAAAAACATCTGAGACATATTTCATGAAAGCACAAAGTTGTTTTTCGAATATTTTTTTAATAAAAAAAATAAATTTAGCAGAAGTTTACTGATGCCCACAAAATATATCACCATAAATCAAATTTAATAGCATAGGTACATTCAACTTTCACCCTCGTTTCTCTGCTACGATTTATTCAACATCTCCATACCTACGTATAGTAGATCCAACGACCGCAGCAACATTTCTTGGCTCGCATAAAATTCTAAACCCACTCTCATTTCATCCAGTCATCGAACACCTTCTCCGCCCACTCAAAATGCAATTAAAAAGCGAAAGGAAATGAACTGGTAGGTAGGTAGGTAGGCACCTAATTGTAATTCAGCGCTCGCGAACCCGGTGTGCAAGCCGTGTTGCAGCAAGGAAGCTGCCTCGTAAAATTTACAATTTATGACTTTTGGCTTATGGGCCACCACACCACCGCGCACCGTTCTTGGTCGATCTGGGTGATTAACGGAATGGGAAAGAACTACTGCATACTTGTTTTGCAATTTTGCGTGCGTCGACTTTCTCGGATGAAGTGAATCACGGAGAAGAAATTGCGGCCATCGATGATACTACTGACAAAAACAATAACATTAATATACTCGTGAATTTTATGTGAATACTAATATGGCACATATGTTGAAAATATCCAATTTCTTTTAATTTTTGTTTAGTTCCAAGACATGTTCTATCCGCATTAAGGTCAAGATCTCTTGCCTTCATTTTGTAAATAATGCATTATGCTAAACGTTTTTGTAGCATAGCATAGCCATAGCGTATCATATGACGTTTGCATTAACCCTTTGAAACCGGTTTTTTTTTCAAGCGTCATTATGAAGTTTTTTCTACACTTTTCTGTAGTTTTGGTGGTCAATAGCATAAAAACGGTAGAAAATTATGAAGAATATATTTTTCTGGATATCCTAGGTCATCCAAACTATTCTTGAGTTTAGATCCCTAAGTCTACGGGTCGGGTGTAACGTTAACTTCTTTCATTATACAAAGCCACGATTTGTTATCTATCATATCCAGCAAGTCTTCTGAAAGTTCAACAGACAGTATCAGATCAGTCGCCAGTCGGTATATCCTAGGTCATCCAAACTGTTCTTGAGTTTAGATGCTAAAGTTGAGGATGTAACGTTAGCTTATTTCATTATAAAAAAGCTACGATTTATAATCTATCATGTCCAGTGTGTCTTCTGAAAGATTAATAGACAATATCAGATCAGTCGAGATATCCTACGCCTTCCAAACTGTTCTTGAGTTTAGATCCATAAGTCTACGGGTGTAAAGGCAACTTCTTGCATTATACAAAGCTATTAGGCTGACACAAATTTCGATTTTCTCTAATGTCACCACCCTCCCCCCCCCCCCCCCCCCCCTCGCAAAATTTTGGTCGGAATTCGAAATTTAAGGGGGAACACAAATAAATTATACAAAAATTTAAAAATTTTGAACTGAAATTAGAGTTGTCGAGAAAATTTCTTAACAAATCCGATGAGTTTTACAATTTTGCCTAATTGTTTGGGTAATTTTTCAGCAAATACATTTATTATTTATTATCCACCCCCTTGATGAGTCAACGAGCAACGTGATAAAAGAAGAAAATGAGACTTGTTCCGGTCTTATTTGTTATCTATCATGTCCAGCAAGTTTTCTGAAAGGTTAATAGATAATATCAGATCTGGCAGGATCCTAGGTCATCCAAACTGTTCTTGAGTTTAGATCCTAAAGTCTGCGGGTGTAACGGTAACTTCTAGCATTATAAAAAGCTACGATTTGTAATTTATCATGCCCAGTAAGTCTTCTGAAAAGTTAATAGACAATATCAGGTCAGTTGGGATATCCTTGGTCCTCCAAACTGTTCGTGAGTTTAGATACTAAAGTCCACGGGTGTAACGGTAGCTTCTTTTATTATACAAAGCTATGATTTATAATCTATCATTTTTAGTAAGTCCTAATAGACAATATCAGATCAGTCGAGATATCCTAGGTCATCTAAACTGTTCTTGCGTTTAGATCCTAATGTCTACGGGTGTAACGTTAACTTCAATCATTATACAAAGCTATTATTTGTAATCTATCATGTTTAGAAAGCCTCCTGAAAGGTTAATAGACAATATCAGGTAAGTCGGGATATCCTTGGCCATCCAAACTGTTCTTGAGTTTAGATCCTCAAGTCTACGGGTGTAACGGTAATTTCTTTCATTATACAAAGCTACGCTTATACGATTAACAAAGTTATTCTTGTAGATTTGAAAGACTTCATTATAGAATAGTTTGGACGCTCTGAATGTCCCAAAGGTTTATAATAAGCTAGTAGACTTCAGATTGTTCCAGTAACTGCGGCTGATTATGCAGCGTTACTCAGTATAATAGATATGACTTCTGTTACGAAGGTAGACCTGAAGTTCTGAACTCCAAGGTAGTTTGGCTGACCTGGAATATCCCTGTAGTGTCGCTAAATGACATTAGAGATTTCAAGAGCTTCACGGATCCCAGCAGATTATGCAATGCTATTATTTATGGCGAAAACACATAAAATTTTTCTTGTAGATTTGAAGGACTTCATTATAGAACAGTTTGGACGAACCTGAACATCCCAAAGGTTTATAATAAAAAAGTAGACTTCAGATTGATCCAGTCACCACGGATAGATATGCAACGTTACGCAGTTTAGCAGATATAGCTGATGTTACGAGTGTATACCTGAAGTCCTGAACTCTAAGGTAGTTTGGCTGACCTGGAATATCACTGTAGTGTCTATTGTGATGGGCGCCGTGTCTTTGGTGGAGACGGCTTTCTCTATTAGTTGGATCGGTACCCGAACTAAGGAGGGCTTCGAGAAGTAACCTCCAGAACGGACCGAAGAACTGCCAGAGTCAAGTTTCAGTCAAAGATTGTCTGTATTTCGGTAGTCATACTGTTTATATAGGTTTCTACAATTTGTTCTTAACCTATCCTATTCATAAGTGTGAACGAGACGCCTATCAATTCACTATAAATGACATTTGAGATTCCAAGAGCTTCGCGGTTCCCAGCAGATTATGAAATACTATTATTTATGGTGAAAACACATTAAGTTATTCTTGTAGATTTGAAGGACTTCATTGTAGAACAGTTTTGACGACCCTTAATGTCCCAAAGGTTTATAATAAGCTAGTAGACTTCAAATTGCTCCAGTAACCGCGGTAGATTATGCAACGTTACTCAGTATAACAGATATGGCCAAGGGTGGGAACACTCACTTGGAAAGAGTAACACTCACTTGCAGTTTTCTCAGCTCAGAAGCGTGAAATCAAGAAACGATGTATGGACGACTTTTGCCATGTGGTTTTGTCTAAAAGTTTGCCGAATAGAGTACAGGTCGCACACGCATACCGAAGTCGTGAGGGTACTGCGAAGGCAACTCTCCACGAGGTGAATGTAAATTACACTCACCTCGTGGAGAGTCACATTCACAGCTCTGTCACGACTTTGGGATTTGTGTGTGACCCCTACTCTATTCGGCAAAGTTTTAGACAAAACAAGGCAAAAGTCGTCCATACATCGTTTCTTGATAACACGCTTCTGAGCTGAGAAAATAGCAAGTGAGTGTAACTCTTTGAAAGTGAGTGTTCCCATCCCTGGATATGGCTACTGTTACGAGTGTAGACCTGTAGTTCTGAACACCAATGACCTGGAATATCCCTATAGTTCCTATAAATGACATTGTAGATGTCAAGAGCTTCATGGATCCCAGAAGGTTATGCAATGCAATTATTTGTGACGAAAATACATAAAATTCTTCTTGTAGACTTGAAGGACTTCATTATACGACAGTTAGGAACACCTAGAACATCCCAGAATATAAAACACCTTTTGATATTCTTGATGAAGGCTAAATGAATACATATTAACACAACCCACATCCAAGTTCAGCTTTTAGATCAACTGGTATGTCAATTATTTCGTTTTTCCAAATTTCATAGTGTTCAGGATGTTCTAGGTTATCAACGAGGTCCCAAATACAAATATTCCCATTTTTCCCTAATAGAAGACTCAATTTGCAACAACTTTGCCGAAGACAGTATTCTGTTTTATCGAATGGGTGAATTTATACAGCCATTTCTATGTTGGGGTCATATATGACCCCTTCGGCTCCAAAGGGTTAAATAAATGTTGGATTTGATGCCCAAAATATAAACATGTCAATGATAGGTTTATGTCGGGTTATACGTCATCAATTACGAACAAAGCTTGTACCGTTCTACAATTAGCGAGAACCCAAGTAACAATTCCATCGCTGATTGGTTTTGTTTGATTTTTATTAATGTTTTATTACAGAAATAATTAAAACCCACAGTTTTATGACTGCTTTCATGAAAACCATTAATAAAATGTTTTATAGTATACTTGAAGATATCCATAAAGACAGATTTCAAGAGTAAACAAAACTTTCCGATATGTAAACCTTCTGGCAATCATTATTACCGCAATAAAACTGTTAAAACTCTCAACAGATGGCGATCCGTTCGATTAGTACCGACATCTGTTGGTGGAAAAGCAGAAACTACGACACTTCTAGGTTTATTGCGGTCATCATAAAAGTAAACTTGCTTTCGTTTTATTTTCGCTGATTATGGTCGTCGCCATATTGAAGAATTAGCTTACGTGAGTGAAAAATAGTTAATTTTGCTTAAATTAGCAATGAATTGATAGTTTTCCACCATTTCCATAACATGCTCACATAAATAAACTCTCTCTGCTGAGTTTTCTTGTGATTCGGGATTGTTTTACTAAATTCACAAATTGATTTATTTCATTCCAAGATAATAATATTCACTATTTTTGAAGCGCATTAATTTAATGATTCTGCAACCCCAATATTCACGGTAAATTCGAACGCGCATAAGCCTACCAGCACAATAACTACTAAAATACTACTTTGAAATAATCGCTTTCTACTTACGAATGATGTATCCTCCTGAACTTTACGTGCCATCGAAGAAGCTTCTGCATCTTGAGCTGTCATAGTTTTTGTTGAAAAAAAACAACGACAATCGAGAATGGGAAATATTTCAACTAGGTTTTAAAACGGGTTTATTGCTACTCTTAATGCGGTTTGCAAAACCTCACCGAGAGTGGTCCACTTAGCCGGAAGATACTCTTAAAGAGGTTATCAAGAGGTTTTGATGTATGATTCAGTTTTATTGCAAGTTTTATAAAATTGGTCATGAAGATCTCTTGTAGAGCCGAACAAAACTTAAAATGTTACTTGGGAATCGTCCAACATTAGGATGAGCTAGCTTAAAAAAGCGTTCAACATTTGAGTTACAGACTTCCCACACAAATGTTCTATTTTCATTCAGAAAATGGAATTTAAGGGAATACAAATTCGGTGGCAATTATAAGGAATGAGTGGCACGGTAAAGGCTGGGTATGCTGCGCAATTCAGATCCCATTGTAATCCACTAGCCTCTGCCCAGCAACTCCTATCCCTACCTCCTCGTGGTACCGGCCGGAAACTATGAGCAACCTTAGGGATGATCGGGTAACCAACCCCTGTGGGAACTTTGGTCGTAGGCTGACAGGGAAGGGGGGGGGGGTGGTGCTTCGGCAAACCTGAGCGTCTGTTCTCCAGGAGGAGCGGCTCACAACAGCGTCTGATCCCCATGTTAGGGGCGGCTGATCTACGTCCGAATGCCAGGGAAGGACTCTAAGCTCAACTGTGCACTATGGTCCTCCGGAAAGTAGGGGGTTGGTGTCAGGCCCTACGAGCCAGCCGTAAAAAAACATTGTAGCGGAAAATCAGCAACAGAATAATACGAACCGAGACCAACGGCAACGACCCCAGCGAACAAAAAGGACTTGCGATTAGAAACTCGGTACGTGGAACTGCCGATCTCTCAACTTCATTGGGAGCACCCGCATACACGCCGATCTACTGAAGGACCGCGGGTTCGGCATCGTAGCGCTGCAGGAGGTGTGTTGGACAGGATCCATGGTGCGAACGTTTAGAGGTAATCATACCATCTACCAGAGCTGCAGCAACACACGCGAGCTGGGAACAGCTTTCATCGTTTTGGGTGATATGCAGAGGCGCGTGATCGGTTGGTGGCCGATCGACGAAAGAATGTGCAGGTTGAGGATCAAGGGCCGATTCTTCAACATCAGCATAATAAACTCGCACAGCCCACACTCCGGAAGTACTGATGATGACAAGGACGCATTTTACGCGCAGCTCGAACGCGAGTACGATCGCTGCCTAAGCCACGACGTCAAGATCATCATAGGAGATTTGAACGCTCAGGTAGGCCAGGAGGAGGAATTCAGACCGACGATTGGTAAGTTCAGCGCCCACCAGCAGACGAACGAAAACGGCCTACGACTCGTTGATTTCGCCGCCTCCAAAAATATGGCCATACGTAGCACCTTTTTCCAACACCTGGAGATCATCACATCAGACGGAATCTCAAATCGACCACGTTTTGATTGACGGACGGAACTGGTCCAACATTATCGACGTCAGGACCTATCGTGGCGCCAACATCGACTCCGACCACTATCTGGTGATGGTCAAACTGCGCCCAAAACTCTCCGTCATCAACAATGTACGGTACCGGCGACCGCCATGGTACCACCTAGAGCGACTGAAGCAACCGGATGTGGCCTCAGCATACGCGCAGAATCTCGAGGCACCGTTGCCAGACGAGGGCGAGCTCGATGACGCCCCTCTAGAGGACTGCTGGAGTACAGTGAAAGCAGCCATCAACGACGCAGCAGAGAGCACCATCGGGTACGTGGAACGGAATCGCCGGAACGAATGGTTCGACGAAGAGTGCAGAACGGTTTTGGAGGAGAAGAACGCAGCGAGAGCGGTAATGCTGCAGCAAGGGACTCGGCCGAACGTGGAACGTTACAAACAGAAGTGGAAACAGCAGACCCGCCTCTTTCGGGAGAAAAAACGCCGCCTGGAAGAAGCGGAGTGTGAAGAAATGGAACTGCTGTGCCGTTCCCAAGAAACACGGAAGTTTTATCAGAAGCTCAACGCATCCCACAACGGCTTCGTGCTGCGATCCGAAATGTGTACGGATAAAGACGGAGGCCTCTTGACGGACGGACGTGAGGTGATCGAAAGGTGGAAGCGTCACTTCGATCAGCACCTGAACGGCGTGGAGAACGTAGGCACGGGAGCCCACGGCAACGGAGGAAACGACGACGCCAGTGCAGCGGAGGACGGAAATGAACCAACACCCACGCTGAGGGAAGTTAAGGATGCTATTCACCAGCTCAAAACCAACAAAGCAGCTGGTAAGGATGGTATCGTAGCTGAACTCATCAAGATGGAGAATCATCAAGAGCTATGGAGAATCATGGACGAAAACGGCTTTCCTGGGAAGCTGACTAGACTTATTAAAGCAACGATGGATGGTGTGCAAAACTGCGTAAGGATTTCGGGTGAACTATCCAGTTCATTCGAATCTCGCCGGGGACTGGGACAAGGTGATGGACTCTCATGCCTACTCTTCAACATCGCTCTGGAAGGTGTGATGCGACGAGCCGGGCTCAACAGCCGGGGTACGATTTTCACAAAATCCGGACAATTTGTGTGCTTTGCGGACGCATGGACATTATTGCCAGAACATTTGGAACGGTGGCAGAGCTGTACACCTGACTGAAACGCGAAGCAGCAAAGGTCGGACTGGTGGGTATTGCATCTTTTGCACCGTATTTGACCCCTTGCAAAAATTTTTTGTCCCACCACAATATGTTCCCACCAGTTTTAGCATACATTGGTTCGTTTCGCTGCTAGAATTTTTCAGCGTCGGTTACACTTTTTGGGTGGTGCATGGAATAATCGGTTTGTTTACTTGCTACTTCCTTTTATGTTTGACGTGTGCACAATTTTTTTAAACGTTTGAACATTTGCACGGTAATCTAAAGAGCAAAGCAAGATGCAATAATGCCTCAAAAACAAAGTACATGCTGGTAGGCGGAACCGAACACGACCGGATCCGTCTGGGTAGTAATGTTACGATAGACGGAGATACTTTCGAGCTGATGGAGGAATTCGTCTACCTCGGATCCTTACTGACGGCAGACAACAAGCCGTGAAATTCTCAGGCGCATCATCAGCGGAAGTCGGGCCTACTACGGGCTCCAGAAGAAACTGCGGTCGAAAAAGATTCACCCACGCACCAAATGCACCATGTACAAAACGCTAATAAGACCGGTGGTCCTCTATGGGCACGAGACATGGACCATGCTCGAGGAGGACCTGCAAGCACTCGGAGTTTTTGAGCGACGATCTTCGGCGGTGTGTGGCGGAGAAGGATGAACCACGAGCTCGCTGCACTTTACGGCGAACCCAGCATCCAGAAGGTGGCAAAAGCCGGAAGGATACGGTGGGCAGGACATGTTGCAAGAATGCCGACACCGCTCAAACGTCAAATTTCGTGTGAGCTCAAGTAGGCCAGTATACATTTGTGCAATGGACCATAAATACCATGATGCTGCGCATCCTATAGCGATAGCGATCTATTTTGAAGGAAACTTGGCTAGATATTCTCGGCATACCTACTTTGTTTTGTCAACAGCATTCAATTAGCGTTGCAATTCTGAGTTCTCGTTCAAAAGGAATGAAAAAACAGTTTTCGAAAAATCTCAATTTCTATTGTTTTTCCCTTATAAACCTTCGTTGGGTAAAAACTAGCAGAACAAAACAAGGATGTTCTAAATCTGAGCTTCCATTCGGGAGTTATGCGCGAGAAACCTTTTACGATGACAATGATGACTAGTTTTAAGTACTTTAAAGCAACAATACAAGAAAAGTTTCAAACGCATCGGTTTCTTAAGGGTTCAATCTTTAAATTGATAACAAGCACAAAGTAATTAGATTGTAAAATCACACATGTTGCTGATTTTATTCGAAAGATGTGTCCAATAGTATTAATAATGTGCCCTAAACCCAGGTTGAATGTACTACATAGTTGAAGTTGCATTGCTGCAAGCTATGCCGTTTCAAGTAAAAATAGTATAACCCTCCTATGATGTTAGGATTGACACATCACGCTGACGTAGTGCATACTCAGCGTTCCTGTCTGTATCATATTGACCCCAACATCTTACTAGGGTTAAACCACATGACTCTAGTTCTCTCAGTTTCTTTTCTACTACTCAATCAAACAACGTAAATCACCGTATCCCGATCGACTAAGTATCTACAGATACCATCAATCAATTTGTTCCCTCGTACAATAACCCGCCGCCTTTCCCTGAAAACCCTCTGGTTAAGAAGAACAAGGAAAAGTGTCGGTCGGATCGTCTCGAAAAATCGCAACAAGCCTCAATGGCCCATAACCAAAGTTTTATGTCAAGAAGATAGATCACGAAGCAAACACATAAAAGGAACCATTGCCACGTAATAACAGTATCTCAGCGCCAGCAGCGTTGCCGCTGGCTAGTGGATTGTTGTCAGACGTCACCACACCACATGTTGGGTTGCTCTCGTTTGCATCGTCCTGAAACGGAACGAATAGATAGTAAGAATCGCACGCCAGAATAATCCCCTCTGGCAACCAAGCTATCACTGTTGGTGGAAGGTGGGACTGGGTTGGGAGAAGGTGCTACATACCACCGTAGCTACGGCGGCGTTCTACCTTGCACCTGGTCTCGGTGTGTGGTGGGTTTGATACTGCGGGAACAACATACCTACATACATATGCATAACATCACACGGATACCCGATGGCAGTGGTCGATGATGGTCGGTAAATTCCATGGAACCGCATGATCGTTTGTTCGGTCTTGTTATTGAGTAAACAACACTGCTGCGGTGTGGTGTTGGAATAAACATTAGGTGATTTCTTGCTGTAAGCTATGGCAGTGCCCGAAGTGCACGTATGGTGGATTATTGTACGATTACATTTTAAGCAGATGGTGGATAAGAAACACACGGTACATAATGTTTCACGTGAAGCATATAACGCCTGTTCCTTCTGACACAAGGCGGTGCGAATTGTGGTAAGCTTATTTGCTAGGTTATTAACTACTAGTGCAATTTGTTCCCCGTGTTAAATGGTAGATGAAACACATAAAAGTACGATGGCAATTGGGTGTATAATGTTTAGTTTTTTTGTTCAATTAACGGTAGTCCCTATTTCTAACTTCATTTCTTCATTTCATTTTTGATCATTTTTAGGGACATCTCAATTTGGACAGAACCTGCTTCTCAGTTTAGCACTTTTGATGCCCCTAAATCCCTGGGGTCTCCAGTTAACCCAGCGGTTAAGGCTATGGACCGCCAATCCGGAGACGGCGGGTTCGATTCCTGATCCAGTCGAGAAAATTTTCTCGACTCCCTGGGCATAGCGTATCATTGTACTTGCCTTACAATATACAAATTCATGCAATGACAGGCAAAGAAAGCCCTTCAATTAATAACAGTGGAAGTGCTCAAAGAACACTAAGTTGAAGAGAGGCAGGCTAAGTTCCAGTGGGAACGTCGAGCCATAAAGAAGAAAGAAGAAGAAGAATGCCCCTGAATCCCTGTGGATACCCCGGCAATTCTCCATTAACCCTAGTACGAGGTTGGGGTTAATATGGAGCCTTATAGCTTAACATTTTACGAGGGTTAAAGTAAAATTTGCATTTGTGTATCACATTTGTGTGGCGCGAAAAGTGAGTAGGACAGAAAGGACATGTCCTACCCATAAACATTGTTGGGTAGGACAGTCCATGTATTGTTCAACCCTTGATTTAAGAGAAACACAAAGAAAAATATCCATGAGCGTCCTCCAAGAACTCATCTAAGAATTCCTCTAGCAATTCCTCCAAGAATTCCTTCAGGAACTATCCCAGGAATTCCTCCGGGAATTCCCCAACTTTTTTTTTATTCAGCAATACTTCCAGGAATTCCCTTATGAATGTCTCCAAAGATTCTACCAGAAATTCATCCATGAATTCCTCCACGGATGCCTCCTGGAATTCATCATGGAATTTCTCCACCAGGAATTCATCCAGGAATTTCTCCTGCTGCAATTCCTCTACGGATTCTTCCAGAAATACCTCCAAAGATTCCTCCAGTAATTCATAATGGAATTTCTCCATCAGGAATGCCTCTAGGATTCTTCTAGGCATTCTTCTAGAAACTCCTCCAGGAATTCCTGTTCTAATTTCTTCAAAAAATTCCTCCGGAATCTCTTCAAAAATTTATTCAGGGTTTTCTCCAGGAATTTCCAAAATCCTTCCTTCCAGGAACTCACCGAAGAATTTTTCCAGGAATGTCTCCAGGAATACGTCCAGATTTATATGAACTATTTCAAAGATTTCTAGAGGAATTTCTCCAACGATTTGTACTGGAATTTTTGGGAATAATTTTACATGGATACATACAGGAGACTGAAAGTTGGATGCATCCAAGAATTCTTTCACAATTTTCTTCAAGAAATCCTTCAAAAGTTCATCCAAGGTTTCGTTCGGGTTCAGGAATCCAGCCATGAATTCCTTAAAGAATAACCCCCCAAGTAACAACATTAATTTTATAATGCTTTTGAAGTATTCTTCAACACCTGTTCTTTAAATCTTGTATGCCAAATTGTAAACAAACCGCTGTGGACTTTGTGAACTTCGTCCGATTGATTTAAACATTAGCCCGGTATCGTTGCCAACCAGGGACACCTTTCCCGAGAACCGGCCTTGATGCGAAGCAGCGCCTCACTCCTTCGGTCAGCATTTCCGACAGGTAAGTAGTTTGAATGAGTGTAATCAGTTTTGTACCTTTTGATTCCGCCCTCTTTTGCTTATCCTTTGACAGATACGTAGTGATAGTACGCACTTGAAATCTTCCTCAGTGTCAGTTATCCAGTAAGTGTAGTTGATGATTTTTATAGATTGATGAATTGACGTCCTGGATGACCAAACCATCCTCATTTAGGATGCTGCAGCCGGAGGAATTTGGCACTGCACCACGTCGATTGGTTTTCCGGATAGGAGTTCTTGATTGGCAGCGATAATGGCACGACAAGATTCAAAACTGGAAGATTGAGATTTTTTTTCTCGATTTTTCGTGTACCGAACTATTGTTGCACGGGTAAAAATCCGGTACCCTAAACTGGTAAAATGCGTCATGATTGGGCGATAAATGTATGTTTTTATGCTATAAATATACACCATGAAAAATCAGCATGATATCATGACGAGTTTTGCCGTGACATAGCTTCGACGCTACATTTCTTTTGTTTAGTACAAATAATTATAAATTTGCGGCATGAAATCATGCCGCATGTACACTGAATCATGACGAAAATTTATGGAATCATAAGCCTTATTCATGGAACTCCTACATATCGTTTATGGTTTTGGTTCCATCGGTAAAAATTGCCAATAATTATAAATTTTCATAAGTAATAAAGAAAAATATTTTTTATGGGAGGTTTCTGCATGCAAACCATACGCCCTTCCTTTTTTCCTGCTGTTCTTTTTGCTGAAAAAGTAATAAGGGTAGAGTTGTACACTTTATGTTTATTTAAAGGATACTTTGTCTTACCACGAAACACAGCCAATCAGAATGGGTGTGAGCTTGCTACCGTACACGACGCAAACAAGATCGGTCTTCTTTGCGACCGACCGACAGACTTGGTGTGAACGCCACGACACATAGTCCACTGACAGTGCGTGGACCGTGTGGTGACGACGTTGATATGTGGTATTTAATACAAAGCTCGCACCCGTTCGTTTTGTTGCATTGCTTCATGCCGCAGTTTTATGATTTTATGGCTCAGCGGCATGGTTCTATGACTTGTAGTCATGTTATCATGAAGCGGCATATTTAATGATTTTATAAATTTTTCGTCACGTTTTGGGTTCCGGATCTTTACCCGTGTATGTGAGAACAATTGATCTTGCTCGTGAATGCTTAATTGAAGATAACTACGAGAGCCTTAAAATTGACAATAAGTTCAACTGTTCTTGTAGTACTTACGTTTTTTTTTAATTTAGTTTTTTTTTTGTGTATTTTAACTTAGATGCTAATTCTACACTCATTGTACTTACGGTTTTATGAACTGAACCCCGAGTTGATTCTTGATGAAGAATATTTGTTTTATTCTTTAACCACTTAACCTAATTTTACAGCTCTTTTGTCCACTAGGGCACTGCGTGAGCGATTCCAACTGGAAGCTGCGCTTACACTTTGTACAGCGGATGAAGAATAGTTGTGCTCAGCCGATAAGATCAAATAGAATATGTAATGCTTCGATAAAACTATCATAAAAACAAACAAACCCTAATATAACACTAGTTTACAGCATTTTTGAACTCGGTAAGCTGATGATCATTTTTGGTGTAGAATCGTGCCCTGAGTTCGAAAACGCCAAGGAAAAAAAATACAGTAGAGCAGAAATTTTTTCGACTTTCCATACAAGGTTGATGATTTGAAATCGATTTTTGTTCTATTTTTAAGCAACGTCGCTCACTTCACACATCTCATTCTCCGTAATCAATGCTCCGATTTAGCTGAATTTTTTACTGTAACTCGCCTACATATAATATGTCAAATAAACGTTAAGAAATAATTTTTAAAATGTTTTTTTTTTCTTATTAAAAAATACATTTCTTCATATATTTTTGGAAATTTTGCTAAATTTTAAGAAGATCGTCCCTAAAACTCGCCAATATCTTGAATTTCATCAATCTGACACAAAACCTGCATTAAGACGACCGAATGGTATTATATTCAGCTTTTAATTTATGGAAAAAAAAAATTAAATTTGGTTGAGCAAAACGCGAGATATTTGAATTTTAGTAAATTCCATATTTTAAAAAGTTGTAAAACTCGACATTCAGCTAAAACTCAAAAACTTTTCTACTTTAATTTTTTGGAAGCACGGTTTCGAAATCAGCGCTAAATTATGCATAAAAAATTTTGATCATTGACAGAAGTTCAGGACTTTCGTTTTATTTTGTAAACTAGTGTAATCAAGATAGTTACTTGGGCTCTGCAACTCCTGCAAAAGAATGACTTGATAAATTCATCTTGCGATTCTTTTCAGGAATACAGGGGATGTCCAAAATGTTTGGGATAGGCAATTTTTTTTCTCTCATAAAAAAGTTCAAAATGCTGTAACTTTTCATAGAGTGCATCAAAAATTCTCAAATTTTAACTGTTTGTTCACCTATTATATGTGCATGATTAGCACAAATTTGAGCTCGATTGGTTAATCTTTCGCTAAGTTAGAATCGTTCTGGTAAAACTCTATTTTTAAGACAACTAATTTTTGAACTGTGGTATCTCGGAAACCAGTGAATTGAATGAAATTTTTAACGTTTACCAACAATATATTGATACTTGATACGACGCTATAAAATGTAATATTTTCTCACGATGAATAAAGTTATACCGGTTTGACATTTTCACCCATATAGAGGAAAATAAGTCAAATTTACAATATCATAAAAAAATTACAAAATGTGTTATTCTTTCAATCCAAATAGGCTCTAATACATCTTATCAGAGATATCTTGAGAACAGTAGCAGAAAATCTTTGGATATCAACTCTAAAAATTAATGACATTGATGTAAAACATTTACATTTTTTTAAGAAAGATCCAAAAAGTTTCAATCCATGATAACTTTTTTCAACGTTCAAAAAGTACCTATGTTTTAATGACATAAGAATCATAAATGTATTGTTGATAAACGTTCAAAAGTTCATTCAATTCGGTTCACTGGTTTCCGAGATATGATAGTTCAAAAATAAGTTGTCTAAAAAATAGTGTCTTACGAGAACGATTCCAGCTTCGCGAAAGATTAACCAATCGAGCTCAAAATTGTACCAATGATGCATTGAATACATTGAATACATTTCAGCGATTCGTACAGGATTTCCTTCAGGTGAATTCAAGGATTTTTCCAAGGAATCCATTATTTGAGGGGTCTCCGCAAATGCCTTCATTAAATTCTATAAGAATTTCCCCAAGCATTTCCTGCAGGAATTCCTCCAGTGATAGTTTCAAGACTTTTACGAACTTTTTCTCCGAGGCTTTTTCTCCCAAGAATTCCTCCGAGAATACGCTTCGTTGAATCATTTCGTAATCTTGAGATCTTGAGACTCAGCCACTGGATGCCAGAACAGACGCTGTTTGAGCCGCACCTCCTTGGTGAACAGACGCTCGGGTCGTGCCTCCTCAATCTAGCTGAAGTAAGAAGGACAACAGTGCGTAGGCTGCAGTACCTGCCCAGCACACAACTCTTAGCTGGCGGTCTTTGTCATCGCTTGAAGTATGAACTTGTGAGGACCAGAGCTATGTTGGACGCTCTCCTTATCGATTCACAGTCTTGCAGCCCAAGAGGGATAGTTTAAGGGTTCAAGGTGTTGGATCTACAAGCATATTTAGTAAGTGGACGAAATTCCTAATAATGATCGTAATAATAATGAATTGTTCACAATTTATTTTCCAAGATTTTCCATAATTTCAATTCCAGCAACGGAATTGAGCAAATCCGAATAACCATTCCGTTGGTAATCGTCGGAGAGAATGTCAACCCATGTCAAAATCCTCCCATCATCATTAGCGTAATTTTGCCATCTGCTGATTGTGAGCTTATAAATATGTACATCTCCTGTCATCCATCATTCGCAGGCAGAGCCAGGCGTAAGAGTGTTAGCTACTGCAACTTGTTTTTTTTTTTTCTTTTTTTATGTGTATTTTAACATAACGCTAATACTACACTTAATAAAAAGCACAACTTGTTGACGAATACAGAAGAAACTTGTTACCCTGCGGGTCGGATGGACCTGCCCTAGCACGAGAGACTCTTAGGGTCGGCGTGAGCTCGTCAAGGGTTCAAGGAAACGCACTCTTCTTTCTTAAATTGATTTTATTTGACTTACGAGGTGTGTGAGTGTGGGAGGTGTGGCGTGTAACTCGTCTCGATGAGGCCGGCCGGCGGAAGTGCAGCACGTGGAGGGGTTCTTGATGATCTGGCGGGGTTTCGGGCTGTCCACGGGTCCAGGACGTCCTCGTAGGATTCCGGAGGTCTTCGGAGGGCTCCAAACGGTCGTCCAGGAGGCGCGTTGTCGGACGAGGCCAATGTTTGCGGTGTACCGGGGTCTTCCGGGGTTACACCAGGGTTCCGGACCGTTGCGGACTCTCGAACGGATCGACGTGCGGGGCACTGGGTAGACGGAGGCCCTAAAGCGGACCTTCTAGGCTGCTCTCAGTGGTTCACCACGGAATTTGGTGGCTCGTGGGAGACCTTTAGCAGGCCAACGCTAATGGGTCCTAGTAATGAGGTTAGGAAATCATTTTACGTTCGAGGGGCTACTGGGTGTTGTTGGAACACCGTAAAACGGGTCTCTTCCGGTTACCATACCTGATTCCAACTTCGGTAATCGCGCACTGTTAACTAAAAAATCTTAGTACTCAAAAACGTACCACTAACGGTCAACTTAAACTTCGGATTCGGTAATTTTCCGTGTCTGTCTACTGTGAGCTCTAGATCAGAATAGGCCTTAGCTCTAGCGCTATTCGACCCAGTAGCCTGCTCCCCCTTTTCCTTCCTTTTCCCTCATCAACCTTTATTTATTCTCTTTTTGACGTGGCATTCATCTGGCAACTCTCTTATTCCCTTTTTTCGAACCCTCCGTGCTTTTAGGTGTTAGGTGTGTTCAATGTGTTTTCGTGTTTTAACAATTTTTTGTCCCTAGCTCTATCAGAGTGATTATACAGTACTAACAATATTTAACAATTATTAACAAACAAATCACAATTGTACAAACAATTAACAAGAACAACTAACCAATAGTCATATACTTTATTATATTTTTAACTATCATTACTAACATTACTAACATCAAATCTAACAATATTCTAAAAAATACAAATAAACAAACGCAGATCATCGCAACGGTAACACCACCTTCTATCTCCCCCCAAAATTAATTGTATAATTTATTATCAATTAATTTTAATAAAGTTTACCTAACGAAATATCATACCAGGGTTGAGATGCACCTTTCATGCATTCGAATTTCTCAAAAACCGACATTGTTGCGTGTAATCACCAAATAGTTCATTCCTTTCATGCACGGAATGCTATTTGTACCGCCTCAAATTCCCGATTCTGATAATTGGCCTTCTCATCTTCCAAAATACTAAAACAGTGATGTTTCGCGAAAGATGAACCAAAACAAAAACCAGTCTTGCGAAATTACTTGATGCAAATCGATCGAATGGATGGATACTTTTTCCTGCATTCTGGCTATTTTAGATGGACTTTTGAGTTATTTGGATGGACGAGTATGATTTGATGTAACGGATGTCATTATTTTGAACCATAGTGCAGGTTAAACCGGTTAATAATCTACATTATCACGATGAAGAATTTTGGTCACTACAAGTCGTATTACATTGGTCGGTGGTATTCTTCACTCGCAAGCTACGATTCCTCAAAACAACATTCTATTGAAAATTGGAAGTTCTACTTTTGTTGGACAGAGATAGATTGACTACAGAAAAAACGTACCTACATTCATTTACATCAACTTCGCTCACTCTAACAAATTTTGCTCTTCACAAACAATACGATCATGATCTTCTACATTACTATCGAGGGACGCGGACACGTTAAGTACGGTCGGGTTGATAAGCTCTCGAAACTAGTGATTTCTGGTTCCCTAATTACCTAAAATAGGACTAAACAGTGGAGATTTCTGTGCTCATTATTCTACAATACCGGGCTTAATGTCGGCAGCTGAGAAAATGCCCAGATTTTTGCCGGTTGCGTCGGCAAGCTCGTATGAGCTAGCACCTCTCCTTGAGACAATGGTGCATGGCACATACGCTGGACCAAGTTTGGCATTATAATTGTCTACAGCAGACGATTGGGCAAAATTTCTTTTATAAACCTGTTGACCAATTTGGTACACAGGAGCGGGTTTATTGAAACGAAGGTTATACGCTCTAGCACTTCGTTCGTGGGCCTTCTCTAAATTTTTGCGCACTAGATCATAAACAGAACTATCGACTTTTAACCGTTGTTCATTTCGTTCTTTTTCAGAAATGTCGGTCGTATCTGGATCTCTTCGATGATCGTCGCCAGTGGTGATAATTTCATGGCCGAATAGGACGCGATATGGAGTGAAACTTGTGGAAGAGTGCATAGTGTTGTTGATCGTATGTTCGATCGAAGAAATCTTGGTGTCCCATTGACGCTGATCGGTTTTCACATAAGTGCGTATACACGCATTTATGCTCCGATTCAATCGCTCAACAGGATTCGCCTGTGAGTGATGACGCGAATTAGCCCAATGTTTCACCCCATATTTTGTCAAAAAGTTCTTGAAATCATGACTCAAGAAACTTGTGGCATTATCTGTGATAATGATCTCGGGAACTGAGTAGCGCCTGAACCACTGTTCCTCGAGGATCTTAACAATAAGCTCCGTTGAAATTTTCTTGACAGGGACTAGCACTGTCCATTTAGAAAACAGATCGAGCAGAACGAATAAGTGCATATTACCGGATTTTGATCGCGGTAACGATTGAATGAAGTCTACCGCCAATATTTGAAACGGTTTTGATGCTAGCCGCGGATTCCCCATAGCTGGGTGCTGGGATACCGAACTGGGCTTGCATTCTTTGCACACCTGGCATCTACCTACATACTTTTTTGCACACTCTGCCATTTTGGGCCAGAAGTATCGCGACCGCAGTTTATCGAGCAGCTTGTCGTAGCCGATATGCAACGACTCATCGTGCTCCTGCTGGAGAATACGCTCTCGATCGCTCTCAGGAATACACAGCTTCCATTCATGCCGATAATCGAGAACTTCGGTTTTATTCGGAACTAATTTAAGCAATTGCTGGTTCTCGATTTTGTAGTCTAAAAAAGCTTCTGGTGAACTTTCCACCTTTTTAAATAGATCGGCATACCACGCATTCTGATCGGTGAGAACCTCGGCTAATTCTATGGAACGGGACAGGGCATCGGGAATGACATTGTCCTTCCCCCGCCTATGTCGTATTTCCATGTCGTATCCTTGTAATTCGATGCTCCATCTGCTCAATCTGGAGGATGTGCGCCATTTACCCTTCATGATATGAGTCAGAGCTGAGGCATCTGTGACCACAGTAAAATGTGATCCTTCTATGTATGGCCGGAATTTTTCAATGGCACAGAGGACTGCCAACCCTTCTTTTTCAGAAGCTGCGTAGGCTTTTTGGGCAGGTGAGAGCTTCTGAGAAAAATAAGCAATTATTTTCTCGCCCTCATCGTGCTGTTGGGTCAGTATTGCTGCGATAGCGCTATCGCTTGCTTGCATCTGACTGAATTTGAAAGGGAAGGTCGAAATTGGGGTTTGCCAGTACGGGTGAAGCAATCAAACTTTCTTTGAGATTCAAGAAAGCCTGTTCTGCTTTCGGGTTCCAAATTAGGGTTTTGGGCTTTTTCTTCAGGAGATCCGTGAGAGGCACTGAGAGCTCACTGAATCCTGGGATGAATCGCCTATAATAATTGGCCATCCCCAGAAATCGGCGCAGTGATTTGAGAGACGCCGGTCTCTCGTAATTAACGATCGCTTCGATACGATCGGGGTTGGGTTTCAGGCCTTCGGGAGAGAGTATATACCCAAGATAGGGCAATTCTCTCAAACAAAATCGAGATTTGTCGAGGTTGATGGACAGATTAGCTGTCTTCAACCGACGAGCGACTTCAGTTAGGGTTTGAATGTGGGCTTCAAATGTGTCGTTTACCACGACAATGTCGTCGAGGTACACGAACACATTTGGTTCCAGTTCACCATGGCCCAGGACGTCATCCATCAGTCTAGCCAATGTGGCTGGACTATTGACTAGTCCAAATGGAAGCCTGGTGAACTGGAACAATCCTCTCCCTAACACCGAAAAGGCAGTATATTTGCGGGAGTTTTGGTGCAGCGGTATTTGTAAAAAGGCCTTCGTCAAATCAATAGTGGTTAAATACTTGCTGGCACCCAATCGGCTCAATATTCTGTCTTGGTGTGGGAGTGGATAAGCGTC
This sequence comes from Aedes albopictus, assembly GCF_035046485.1. Lineage (NCBI taxonomy): Eukaryota > Metazoa > Arthropoda > Insecta > Diptera > Culicidae > Aedes > Aedes albopictus. The sequence continues at coordinate 385,008,862 of NC_085137.1, forward strand.
GCGTTTGGTTCTTTCATTGAGCCTTCTCGCATCTAGACACAACCGTACGTCCCCAGTCGGTTTAATGACTGGGACGGTGCTCTGAGACCACTCACTTTTGCTGGGCTCTATGACTTGTTGTTTTAGCATGTTGTCGAGTTCTAAATTGATGCGTTTTTGCATCTCAGGGGATGTCGGATATGGATTTATCCTGATAGGGGGTGCATTTTTAAACTCATCCTTGAGCTCTATTTTATGAGTCGCGAGAGGAGTGACATCTAATATTTGCCCCTCTATTGCAATTTTAAATTGGAGCTTGACCTCCTCTAACTGGGCTTTTTGCGTCTCGCTTAGATCTCCCTCCTTTTCCCCTTTCTCATTCCACTCCAACTCCTCCACTTTCAAGTTTTCAACCAACTTTTTTTCCCTTCTTCGAGACTCTCGACTTAAGACAACGGGTTGTATTTTAAAAGCTCTCCAGAAATCATTAAATCCTAAAATCAATCTACGTTTGAGTTTGGGCGCCACGAGAGTCTTAATAATGCGATTTTCATCGTTGAAAGTGATGGGCAAATACACAAAACCTTCAACCTCAATTGTGGAGCCTGATGCAGTCTGTACCTGTACATCAGAAGGAAAAAAATTCAATTTTAGCAAATTGATAAGCTTTTTGCACCCTGATTCTAAGGCTGAGCGGTGAGCTCCACTGTCTAAAAGACCGATAATTTCCCTTCCAACCACACTCACTTTTACAAACGGCCGAGTGTCTCCATCGACCCGAACGAAAAGCTCTTCCACGCTGGAGACGGGAGAGTAATCGTTCTCAGAGACGGGTTCAAATCCATTGACTGTAAGCTCCTCAGTGACACGATCATATTGTGGAGGGTTTTGGCGACCAACTTCAGCTTGCCTCCTCAAGCTGAATCCGCCTCGTTTTTTTGGCACACTGGACAAGCGGGAGTAATTACATCCGCAAACCCACAAATTCTACAAAATTTGCCCTTTGGTTTGGGGCAATCTGCATAATGATGCCCACTCAATCTGCAGTTATAGCACACCCCGAGAGGCGGCCGTCGATAATTTTCAGCCATCGCTATCAGAGTCCCTTTCGACGAACCCTCCATCGGGTCCGCAGGCTTTTCTCCCTTCTTCTCTACATTCTTCGTCTCCGATAATGGTTTGGTTTTCTCTGTGGGTTCATTTCTAGGCTTGCTGCGAGTGAAGATACGTGTCGCAGTGCTCGAATTTTGAGGGAAAGCTTTGGACTTAGACGGATCCGATGCAGAAACTTCATTGACCTGAGCATTTCTACCCCGGGTCATATTGTCGTGAGATTTATGGAAAATCGACCAAAAATTCTCATCAATAATGCGTCCGTACTTTTTCAGCTTGGATAACGATCTAACTCCTGCACCGGTCATGGCGTTTTTATAATCGAAGCGGAGATTACGCCAGATGATGTCGAACTTCCTACGATCTGAGATTGGCCGGGTCATCGAGTGGAAAATTTTCATCATATCATGAAGATAATCAGTAAATTTCTCACCCCTGGCCTGACGTCTTTCTGTGGCTTGTACCTCAAGCTGGAAATCCAAATCGGGAGGCAAAAATTCCCGTTTTAGTTCCCTTTTTAGCTCATGCCAGTTCCGAAAATCTTTATTTTCAACTCCCTCAATGAACCAGTCTTTCGCGCGACCTGAGAAGAGATGAATGGCACTCCTAAATAACTCTTTCTCTGAGATGTCCTCGGAAATACATCTCATTTTAATCTCCTTCAAAAATTCGGACAACTTTCGACCCTGATCCTTCCCATCGTACTTCAATCTCCACTCAGCAACAGGCATTCTCTTCAGCTCTCTGTTTCTCCTACTTTCCCTCCTTCCTCTTCCCTTTCTCCTGTGTTCTGAATCGGTATCCGTACCTGAACCTGAACTACTTCGCGAACTAGAAAACTCGGAGCTTTCTGTTACGGACGTTGTGCTAGAAGTCGACGAGTAGCTCGGTTTACGATGTCGCTTCTTCTTTCCTCGTTTCGACGAGCTATTTCCCTTCTTGATTGATTTCCGCTCTTTCCTATGTTTCGACTTCTCTCTACTCTCATCGGAACTGTCCTGTCCGCAATCATCTGAATCGTGTTTGAAACTAATCATTTTCTCCCCCTGCTTTCTATCCTCTAACTGAACTTTTGGTTTCTCCTGCTCTATACTTTTCGTTGGGCTTTTCTCATCAGAACCATCTGGCTCTTTTTTGAGACGATCATTCAAACTGATCAGCACTTTTTCTAATCTCTTTTTCCGTTCCATGCTATCTTTTGCTTCCTTCATTTTTCTTTCCTCTTCTACGATTTGTTTTTCTCTCATCTGCCTTTGTTGCTCGGTGGTTTGTCGCACAAACGTTTTGAAAATCGCGATGAGCTCCATCGGATTTTCTTTCTTTCCTTCCTCATACTCTGACAACACTTTCAAAATATCTTCTGCCCGCTTAAGGGAATCATTCATTTCCTTCTTCTTCAACTCTAATACCTGGCTCGTCGCTGCTGCCTGTTCTAACTCTTCCTCTATCTCTTTTCCTGACGCGGTTGTTTCGTTCAGAACTTCTATTTCACTTCTAACTTCTTCTAGCACATTATTCAAGTCTGTTTCTAGCCGTTCGGAATCTTCTGAATGGGCGCCAGCTTCATTCACTTCGGGGAAAAATCGCCCGAACAGTTCCGTCGCTTGACGTCCCACTTTAACTATTTCATTTCTGAACTTGTCTGCTCCCTTAGCTTTGGATAAAATGTAGTTTCGAACACGGTAGTGAACTAAACGCGTTTTTAACTTCTGACGTTGCCTAGCATCGGTTTTAGGATTCTCGAGTAAACCGCCAATGACCTTAAGTTTTGAACTTATAGTGACTAACTCTTCATCCAAATTTCGCCACGGTTGTGAAAAAGCAAACGACTTCGTTTCTTTCTCACTTTTCAATTTGTCCCTGAGTTTTCTTCTCTTGATACTTTCATGATCATCGAAGTGGAACAAAATGTTCCTAATCAATAACTCATATTCTACCTCATCGACCGAAAGATGGGAGACATCCATGGACGCGTACATTGTTTGCATGTCCATTGTTCTGCTGAATGGCGCTATTCAAGTAATGAATGCAGACTATTGGTTAGTTGTTCTTGTTAATTGTTTGTAAAATTGTGATTTGTTTGTTAATAATTGTTAAATATTGTTAGTACTGTATAATCACTCTGATAGAGCTAGGGACAAAAAATTGTTAAAACACGAAAACACATTGAACACACCTAACACCTAAAAGCACGGAGGGTTCGAAAAAAGGGAATAAGAGAGTTGCCAGATGAATGCCACGTCAAAAAGAGAATAAATAAAGGTTGATGAGGGAAAAGGAAGGAAAAGGGGGAGCAGGCTACTGGGTCGAATAGCGCTAGAGCTAAGGCCTATTCTGATCTAGAGCTCACAGTAGACAGACACGGAAAATTACCGAATCCGAAGTTTAAGTTGACCGTTAGTGGTACGTTTTTGAGTACTAAGATTTTTTAGTTAACAGTGCGCGATTACCGAAGTTGGAATCAGGTATGGTAACCGGAAGAGACCCGTTTTACGGTGTTCCAACAACACCCAGTAGCCCCTCGAACGTAAAATGATTTCCTAACCTCATTACTAGGACCCATTAGCGTTGGCCTGCTAAAGGTCTCCCACGAGCCACCAAATTCCGTGGTGAACCACTGAGAGCAGCCTAGAAGGTCCGCTTTAGGGCCTCCGTCTACCCAGTGCCCCGCACGTCGATCCGTTCGAGAGTCCGCAACGGTCCGGAACCCTGGTGTAACCCCGGAAGACCCCGGTACACCGCAAACATTGGCCTCGTCCGACAACGCGCCTCCCGGACGACCGTTTGGAGCCCTCCGAAGACCTCCGGAATCCTACGAGGACGTCCTGGACCCGTGGACAGCCCGAAACCCCGCCAGATCGTCAAGAACCCCTCCACGTGCTGCACTTCCGCCGGCCGGCCTCATCGAGACGAGTTACACGCCACACCTCCCACACTCACACACCTCGTAAGTCAAATAAAATCAATTTAAGAAAGAAGAGTGCGTTTCCTTGAACCCTTGACGAGCTCACGCCGACCCTAAGAGTCTCTCGTGCTAGGGCAGGTCCATCCGACCCGCAGGGTAACAATTGGCGCCCAACGTGGGGCCCGGCTAGCTCAGTCGGTAGAGCATGAGACTCTTAATCTCAGGGTCGTGGGTTCGAGCCCCACGTTGGGCGCCAATCTAACAATATTCTAAAAAATACAAATAAACAAACGCAGATCATCGCAACGGTAACAAACTAGGTGTTAGTCGATTTCCAAAACGGTTATGCTTGATGAGCATGAACAACCACGCGTCTCCATTTACTTCTCACAAACCCAAATAGTTATGTACTTGGTACATGGATGATGACAAAAGAACCAACGAACAAGTGAGAAAACTGGACAATTATCAATTTACATGGATGGATAAACTATAATATAAGCTAATCGGTGAACCACTAGTCTCCAAGAATGTTTCCGTGATTTATAAAGCAAGGCTGCTTACTACAAACTACAATCTGTCAATGACACCGTGTATACTATGGTAAAAATCTTTCTACTGGACATTGACCAAATGTATAATCTAGACCCTAGGATAAGCCTTTCCACAGATTTCAATAGGCAGCAAGGCGGAAAATAGAAACGAAAGCGGAAACGTGTCAATTAGTCTAACCAAGCAGAACATAGATGACGAACGAGAAAGAATGCAGTGGCCGTTCGTCGTCCTGGGTGCCCTACAGCGGTCTCATAAAACGGAAATGAGTGAGGAGTGACGACCGTACAACCAACCGTTGCCTTTTCGTCCCGCCTGGAATAGGCGGTAAACATTTTATGACATCCAAGCTACGGTACGGGGATACTCAGTGACATGACATGCTGACTAACCATTTCAGTGTAGTAGCTAACGAACCAACTGTGCAACTCCCTCTCGATTAGCAAGAAGGATTTACTGAATGAATCGCTTAGTGGAAACACTAAGGGTGGCAAATTGAGGTTGTGAATCCTGTCCGATGGAATGCAGCGGGAAAAATGAGCTGCCTGATGGAGAATGATCGCTTAGCATTATCATGTCATTTATTGAGCGGTAACACGTAATTTGTAGTAGTAGTATCTTAGTATGAGGTGTTCCTCCTGGAACCGACTGTATTTGATTATAATTTATGCATGATGGTCATGAAAATATTATGGTTGAAGCTAAGTTTAAGACTTGCCTTCTACAGCACACTTAAAAGATGAACTGGTTTTATGTACATAATAGGCACGAATCTACTCTATGCAGAAAGAAGGTAAAAATAAAATCCATAGCGAATAGTTCCTGGACCGACTGGGAATCGTACCCAAATATCCTCAGCAGCGTCTTGTTAAATACCGCGCTCTAGTCTAGTTGAAGTTTTAATTTTAAGAACTCCGTCTATTTTTGCGACGAACTCACAAAAGTCCCTTTTTATACAGGTTTTCCTAAAAGTTTTCCCTTGTAATAAAATATGTCCCTTTGGTTCTACCTTGTTTCCGTCGATCAAAGTTGGATGGATACAATGAATCAAAGTATCCTGAAGGCATCAGGTGAAAGAACCGTATTCTTTGTGTTTGCAATAAATTACTTTACCCGTCATAATATATGCATGGAGCAGACAGCCATGACGAGTATGATGGTACACCGATTTGTATTACATGACGACGCAACCAAGGTATTTACATATTCTAAGGTAGTCTTAGATGTCAAAACTGGCTGAGCGGCCATTATTTTTTCACCGTGAGAAATTCTGAAAACAAACATCCCCCCTCAGCAAATTCCTTTGAAATTTGGCTTCCTCTGCTTTTCTCCACAAACTAAACGTCCTGCTTAACCTTCCATTATATAAAAACCTTGGACGCAACGGGGCGTGGGAATGTGGGCACGTGCTGTGGGCGTTGAGTTGAATCTTCTTTTGAACCACTCCAGCAGGTTTGCGAGTTTGCAAGAACCGAACAATTTTGCAAAGGAAAAATGATTCACCATATCACGGAGCTTGCGCCAAATGGCATTATATGTATAATAAAAAAAAGTACGTTTAAAACTTCCATCAATGCTATGCTTGCGGTCTCATGTGTAATATTTAGACACATATTGTTTAGGTATATTTAAAGGTAAATTTGTAAGCGAAATTTTCTATCAAATGAAAGACGATTATAACTAAGCATCCATTCGATAAGAAGGTTGTGTATAAACCACTGTGTTAGGTAACTCTTATCAACTTCACATTCTTATCTCGTTATCAAAGTTAATTGACTTGTCCCAGGAGGAATCCCTAGAGGAATCTTGCGAGGAATTCCTGGACGATGTCCTGAAGGAATCCCGGGTGGAATCCCGGGAGGAGTTCGTAGTGGAACCTCGAAAAAAATTCCGGGAGGAATCTCGGAAGGAACTCTCGAAAGGAACTCCTGGAGGAATCTCGAAAAGAATCTCGGATAAATCTCAGAAGGAATCTTCAAAGCAAAATCTTGGAAATCTTGGAATCTTGGAAGGAATTTCTGGAGAAATCTCAAAAGGAATTCCCGGAGAAATCTCAGAGGGAATTCCTGGAGAAATCTCGGAAGGTGTTTCTGAAAAAAAAAATCTCAGAAGGAGAAATCTCGAAAGGAATTCCTGGAGCAATTTTGGAAGGGATTCTTGGTGGAGTCTCGGAAGGAATTCTTGGAGGAATCTCAGAAGGCATCCACGGAGGAATCCTCCTCTCCTTGGCGTAACGTCCTCACTGGGACAAAGCCTGCTTCTCAGCTTAGTGTTCTATGAGCACTTCCACAGTTAACTGAGAGCTTCCTCTGCCAATGACCATTTTGCATGTGTATATCGTGTGGCAGGCACGAAGATACTCTATGCCCAAGGAATTCAAGGAAATTTCCTTTACGAAAAGATCCTGGACCGACCGGGAATCGAACCCGTCACCCTCAGCATGGTCATGCTGAATACCCGTGCGTTTATCGCCTCGGCTATATGGGTCACGGAGGAATCTCGGAAGGAATTAACGGAGGAATCTCGGAAGAAATTTCTGGAAAAATCTCGGAAGGAATTCCTGGAGGAATCTCGGAAGAAATTCCTGGAAGAACCTTGAAAGGAACGTCAATTTCTTGATTTTGCTTTGGCTGACCAAGCCATGTGGGAAATTACACTGTTGAAAATGCTTTGACATCTATGTGCACAACAGAACATGTGCTCGATGAACAAATTGAGATTTGAATTATGAAAAGAAAACCACGTACTCCGGTGAGACTCGAACTCGCGACGGGCGCTTGTATTCCTTCCTGCTACGGAGTCATTCGACTATCACCGTCGCCAGCAGGCCTAGAACTGAACTCGATTCCACAGTCGCACATGGTTATCTTCTTTTCACAATCCAAACCTCCTTCGGATGGAATTAGATGAACATCTAACACATACACTGTTGTGCACATGTGTGTTTTCAACAGTGTAATTTCCCACATGGCTTGGTCAGCCAAAGCAAAATCAATAAATTGACATTTGTAAGATGCTACGGTCAATCTTACCGTAATCGGTCGGCCGAGGACCGACTCGTCGAGAGTCCGACTGCACACTAATTGCCATACCAATAAGTGATTGGGAGGCAGTGACCGAAGCTCTTGACAATTAAAAATAATTTCCTCTCCCGCTTTGACACACATGTGCACAACAGTGTAAGTGTTAGATGTTTATCTAATCCCATCCGAAGGAGGTTTGGATTGTGAAAAGAAGATAACCATGTGCGACTGTGGAATCGAGTTCAGTTCTAGGCCTGCTGGCGACGGAGATAGTCGAGTGACTCCGTAGCTTGAAGGAATAGAAGCGCCCGTCTAGCGAATTGGGAGTCGTGAGTTCGAGTCTCACCGGAGTACCTACGTGAATTTCTTTTCATAATTCAAATCTCAATTTGTTCATCGAGCACATGCTCTGTTGTGCACATGAATGTCAAAGCATTTTCAACAGTGTAATTCCCGAAAGGAATTCCTGACGGAATCCCGCGAGGAATTTCTGGAAGAAACCCTAGAAAAATTCCCGAAGGAATCTCGAGAGGAATTCCTGGAGAGATCTTGGGAGGAATTGCTGGAGGAATCTTGGGAACAATTCCTGGAGAAAACCCCAGAAGAAATTCCTGGAAGAATCCCGGGAGGAATTCCTGCAGGGATTCCGGATTTCTGAAGGAAATCCCAGAGGAGAGGAAACCTCGGGAGCAGACCCTGGAGGAAACCCGGCAGTAATTCCTGGAGGAATCCCGGGAGGAACTCCTGGGAGGAATACTAGGCGGATTTCCGCAAGGAATTCCTTGAAGTATCCCGGGAAGAATCACGGGAGTAATTCCTGGAAAAATCCCGGGAGGGGTTCCTAGTGGAACCTCGGAAGTAATTCCGAGAGGAATCTCGGAAGGAATTCCTGGAGGAATCTCAGAAGGAATTCCTGGAGGAATCTCAGAAGGAATTCCTTAAAGATTCTCGGAAAGAATTCCTAGAGAAATCTCAAAAAGTATTTCTTGAGGAATCTCGGAAGGTAATTTCTGGAAGGTATTTCTGGAAATCTCGAAAGGAATTCCTGGAGCAATTTTGGAAGGGATTCATGGTGGAATCTCGGAAGGAATTCCCAGAGGAATCTCGGAATGAACTCTCGGAGGAATCTCGGAAGGAATTCCCGGAGGAATCTCGGAAGGAATTCCCGGAGGAATTGTAACCGTAAAATTGGTTACAAATGTTTTTTTTTGTGTGAGAGAAATATATTTACAATCGATTTTCATCGCCTTATTATTGCGGTGGAAGAAGGGTGATGTTTAGAACCCTATTACTCCCCACACGCTACCAAAGTGGGTAGCCACAAGAAAAATCCCCAATAGTTGGCTTGGGAGGTGACATTTTGTCAACCGCGGAAAAGTCAACGGATGTTATGGGCAAGCAGGGCCGGATTTACAAATGTGGGGGCCCGGGGCCACAGTGTTTTGGGGGCCTTCTTTTTAGAAAATATTTTTTTTTCGGTGTAGAAAAATCCAGAAAATATGAAAAAAATCTTCCAAAAATTAGGGTTGTTATTGAAGAAATTATCTAGTTTAATAAGCGTAACTAGAAAAAAGGCATCCATTATAAATTAAGCATAACAGAGATCCAGATGTGAAAATCTAGTCTAAAGACTTACAATCGTCTTTTATCAAGTAAATATTGTCTATCCGGTTGGAATCAAGACCGACATTGAATCAAAACTTGCCTTTTTCTTGGTCCACAAGTGTCGCAACTGTATCGCATCTAGTGCGCTGTGTTGCTGACAACAATGGGAAGGATGCGCACTACTTTTCACATGATCAAAAAACGTCGCAAGTTGGGTCGCGTCGCGACTTGATTGTGCGAAGTCCGGTTTGGTGGCGGCCCGGCAATAACAATCAAATTTTATCAAGTAAATGACGCTTTATCCGAGAGTACGGATCCCGAGAGTATTGGATTCCACTGATCAAGTCGAAATTCATGAGAAAGTCCTTTAAGAAATTTAAAATAGATTTTATAGGAGACATTTTCGATAAATTTCAGACAAAATTTATAGCTTTATCTTTGGGGCCGTTATTGCAAAACCTTCAAATAGAGTTTCTTGCGGAATTATTTATGAAATCTATGGAGTTGCTGAACGATTACCAGGTTTCTTTTTTTGAGGAACTTAAGCATAAACATTCCAAACGCGACTTCGAGAGGAGTTTCTGGTGAACGCTCAGAATAACTGTTAAGAACTCCTTGTGAAACTTCAAGAGGCAAAAAAGCCATAGTGATATTTTTAGCGGAAATTCTACTAAAAGCTGCTGAAGAAATTTCATCGGAAATCCATAATGAGTTCCTGATGGAATTTCTGTTTTGCTTTGAATAGAATTATAAGTAAAATTTCATAATATTATTTGGCGGACGAATTTTTAGCCAATTTAAACAAAAAATGTTTGGAAAACTTTAAATATTCCAGTGTCTTTCAATAATTTCTTCACATATATCTACTGCAATTTTCATAAGGAACCTATGGATTTGTTAAGAGTTCGCCTTAAATTACACATTCAAGCCACGAAGAAAAATTCATCATGGATTTAATCATATTGAAGAAAATCGGATGAAATATTCGCCTGAATCCGGCCTTAAATTCTTGCTTGTTCCTTCATAGAAATATTTCAACAATTCTGGGATTCGATTTGAATAATTTATAAGTTTGGTAAGCGAAATCAAACTCTACAATTCTAAAAGCTTTTTTTTATTTTGATAGAAACACTTGCAAATCTTCAAAGAACTATGTAGGAAATTTTTAAAAATAACACAAATAATTTTCGACAGAAATAAACACGAATTTTCAGCAGAAACTTTTCGACTTTTTATTCCATAGCGTTGAGGATTTCATCCAGAATTCAGGTGAAGATTTTCTCATGTATTTTCGTTAAAATAACTTGTGCAATTCACAAGAGTGATCAATTCAAACCTTTAAAATCCTAACAACTTTCTGGAAAAGTTTGAAACTTTATTGAAAGGCAGATATCTGCTTCTTTCTAATTAGAAGCACAATATTTCACACATTTTGAGAGTAGAAGTACTTGTGATAAAACTTAAATCAAGATGTTTCTAGCACTACTTTTTTCGGTTCCCATTTGAAGTAACATTTTGTGGGGCCCCTGAAATGTGGGGGCCCGGGGCCATGGCCCCCCTGGTCCCCCCTTAAATCCGGCCCTGTGGGCAAGGAACAGGGGCAAAAACGGACCGTCTCGGAGCCGGGAAGGTTGAGTGGACAAAAATCGAGATCGGCAGCTCTCTTGTGTTTGAGCCACGAAACCGGCAACATCTAACTGTAAAAGTAAAAGTTTTTTTTGTGAAAACCAAAACCGTAGCCAAACCGTGAAGAGTATTCTGGACAATTTACAATCCGGTCTACTGGATTTTCCGAATCCAGCAACTGCCCGGAACCATCAGTGATCCCTCGTGGTGCGTTGGAGAGTGGTTTCGTCGATATTGTGGACCCCGGAGCGAGATCTATCGACCAGCTTTGTGACACGTGGTCCGGCGGGATCCCACGAACCTTTTGAAGACCACACAGAGCCTCGCCGAACGCTGGCCGTGATCATTGCCCAGCTGAGCTCCTCGTTAAATTGGTCTTCCGTTGCTCCACGACCAACCCCACCTCCACTGTTCGCCACCACCGTTCACCATAACCGGCCGCCGTATCCAGCCGCCCCAGCCAGTTTTTGCCGACGTCCTCGTGGCCGGCCTCGTAACCGGTCTTCCTGGATAGCCTTCGCCGTTATCACACCACGCCGGCCAGTATCTGTGACCGCCCGTACCGGCCACCGTCGTAGGGCCTTTTATAACGCCTGCCAACGGCCCCCTCGCTGCCCACAGTCGATCTCCGTCTCCAAGCTTCCTCGTTGGCCACCCGCCGCCGGCTGTTGCCTGCGCCAATTGACACCGCCGGCCTCCACCGTGGACTGGCATCCCAGGCCTGAACCGTCGCCGGTCTGAATCGCTGGCCCATGTGCCCCTCCTCGCTGCCCACCGTCAATCTCCGACGCCGAGCTCCCTCGGTGGTCCTCACCGGCGCCAGTTCACCCCGTCGGCCCACGTGGACGGGTTTCTTCTACGGTACCCCTGGCCGACATCGTCCATTCACCTCCCATTCACGGCAACCGCCGTTTCCGGGAAACACCTCGCCCGCCAGCAAGCCTCCCTGCGACCGCCGTCGCTAGCACAAAATTAGCGTGAGTAAATACCTCTTCTAAAACTAACCCCAAATCCATTCCATAATAAGGTCCGAAAATTTCCCCACGTCCTCACTATACGACCCTGGGACTCGAAGACCAAAAGAGGCCTTTCGAGCCCACCCCGCCGGCTGCCGTGGTCAGACCAGCAGCCTGGGGTTTTGACCGGTGCCCCCTCTGGGTTCCGGTGAGTTTCCTCGAGGGCTAAGAGAGCCGTACCAGAAACGGTAACAGAATCTCGGAAGGAATTTCCGGAGGAATCTCGGATGGAATTCCCGAGATTTTTCATTCGAACCCGTTGGTGTTTCGGTCGGTGTTGCGCCATTCGGAAGATGAGATTCTCGCAAAGTTCTGATATTTTTTTTAGCTCTGCATCAACAGAGAGTTTTTTTTTGTGTTTGAAGAGTAATAAGTGACGTGAAAGTTCGACAGTTTATTGTTTTTTCCCCATGGTTCTGATAGTCTTCCGGTTTGGCAGCCATTGTTGTGTGATAGAAATAATTTTTATTTTCGTTTTGTCGTCAGTGTGCGTAGATTTATATCAATGAGCAATTATCGCCAAGCAGTGTCGATGGAGCAGTCCAATATAATAACTACGGGAAAATACTCTAGTGGTGTGGAGATTTTTATACTGGGGCATCGGAAGGATTTGGGTGATATTGTTATGGTTCTTTTCCTAGCAAAATATACTCGATAACTTCCGGTTTTGAAGACGATGTGAGCAGAGGAAATTTTGTTTTGTCAGTGCTACGTGTCCTCAATCATATTGGTTATCTGAAACAGTAACAAAGATATTCACCCTCATTCTTGTTTACGGACTTATCCACTTTCGAACGTTTTTGGTTCGATCGAATCAGTAGGCCATTTGATTTTGCTGGCGTAAACGGGAATGCGAACGATTTTCGTTCGAAAGTGGATTCGATCGAAAACAAGATTGAGGGTGATTGCCAGGAATTATTGTGACGATACGGAAAACAACAAAAGAAAGTAATCCACGGCTTCTCGTTGCGAGGAGCAACAATCATATACCAAGTCGGGGACTCCAAACTGGATTGCAGAAGCAAATGGGTGAGATCTTTCCTATATTCTTTGTTCAATATTCAATGTATATTCGTACATATTCTTTTTATTTATTTATTTATTTATTTATTTATTGTCGTCAATCAATTACATACATTACATCTGGAGCGTTTGGTACGGTATGTCCACGCATCCTTCCTCCCCTGTAGATTCGAGAATTGCTTCGACGAAAGAAAAAATCGTTCAAAACTCGAGGCACTTCGGAGATTCATCTTTGCGGCAAATTCAACGTAGTAGGCCTTCAGTTGCTTTTCTGCTCGAGTCTGCATCGGACGCAGCAGCAGGTCGGTCTCGGTGTTGCTACCTACTCGGTGTCGCACGGTTGTTTAATTTTGCTTGCCTAGCCATTAGTGCCGATTTTTATAACAATAGACTGCGGTAGTTTTTGTCTGCTGACTGCACGATGGAAGTTATTGGCAACAGCCTTCAGTTTCGATTCCCGATCGGAACCCCACCACCTTCTTGGGAAGAAGTTGCGGACTTTGTTAAGCTGTTGAAGTGCGACCCCATGCATATGGAGGCAATTTACAAATTGCCTCAAACTAGACTGCTTTGCATAAAGTTTAAGTCTATGGATGAGATGGAAAAGGCGATGAAGTTGAATGCGGAAGAATTAAAATTCCATTATTCCAATGGAAAGGTAGTGGATGTGCATATGTCCGTAGCAGGCAGAAATGTGGCATATGTGCGCGTTTTTGATCTCCCACCGGAGGTGCCCGACAATGATGTTTTGCTTGTTCTAGCAAACTTTGGACACGTTTTAAGTATGGTTCGGGAAAAATTTCCAGCTGGTTTGGGCCTTGACCATTTATTCACTGGCGTTCGAGGTGCATATGTTGACATGGAAAAAGATATTCCGGCGGCACTTGAGATCAGTGTTGCGAATACTCACTTGCAAGAGCGATACTCACTTGCTTTTATCTCAGTCCAGAAGCATGCTATCAAAAAATGATGTTTGAAGGGCTTTTAGATTGTAGTTTAATCTAAAAGTTTGCCGAACCAAGTAAAGATCACAGACGCATACCAAAGTTGTGAGAGAGCTGTGAGTACGAGGTGAGTAAAATTCGTGTAATTCATACTCACCTTGTGCTCACAGCTCTCTGACGGTTTTTGTATGCATCTGCGACCTTAACTTTATTCGGCAAACTTTTAGATTAAACTACAATCTAAAAGTCCTTCAAACATTATTTTTTGATAGCTTGCTTCTGGACTGAGATAGAAGCAAGTGAGTATAATTTTTCCCTAGTGAGTATTCCCAACACTGCTTGAGATTGCGAACTTGAAAGTGAGGATTTTCCATGATGGTCTAAAAGGTAGATGTTTTTTATGCAACGAGGAAGGACACCGTAAGGATTCGTGCCCACAGAGAAAAAAAGGAAAACCCCAAAGGAAAAGAAATAAAGGACCTGTCACGTACGCCGGCATTGTCGAATCTGGACCAGCAGTGTTGACCAATGCGAAGGACTTCATCGAAATGGATCAAGATCATGAAGTTATAGAGGTACTGGATGAAGAAATCTTGGAAGCGGAGAGAATACAGCGTCTGAACTCGGAACAATATGTAGACCAACGGGGAGAAGCGGAACAGAGAACAAGACAGGAGCAGGCTTCGATCGAGTTGACCAAATTCGTTAACAGGATCAAAGATGCGGTAAACAAACAAGCGGCGGATGAAAGAAGGGCCCAGTTTGCTGCGTCATCATCAGGATCAGTGGAGATGTTGCGTCCGAAGAAAACTGCTCGCAAGAGCTAAGTGTATTTACTGCGGTTTTACCTAATTTATTGTAATAAATATCAGCAATATCGGCTCCGTTAAGTGCAATGCACGAATGAGCCTGTAAAATAAATGAATTGAAAAAAAAAAAACGTAGTAGGCCTGGCCACTTTGACGCTTGTGTCATATCTTTGATATGCTGCAATCCTCAATATTGACAAGAAAAGTAATTAGGCCTAATCTTACCTAATTATTTTCCAGGATGCTTTCTCGTACTGGCTACGTTTGTATTAGATTAGATTAGATTAGAATCTCGGATGGAATTCCCGGAGGAATCTCGGAAGGAATTCCCGGAGAAATCTCGGAAGGAATTCCCGGAGGAATCTCGGAAGGAATTCCTAGACAAACCCCACGAGAAATTTCTGGAGGAATCCCTAGAAAAATTCCTGGAGAGATTTTGGGAGGAATTCATGGAGGAATCCCTAGAAAAATTTCCGGAGGGATTTTGGGAGGAATTCATGGAGGAACAATTCTGGAAGAAATCTTGGGACAATTCCTAGAGAAAACCCCAGAAGGAATTCTTGGAAGAATCTCGGGAGCAATCCCGGGATGAATTCCTGGAGGGATTCTGGATTTCTGAGAGAATTTCCAGAGAAGCTCCTGGAGAAATCTCGAGAGCAGTTCCTAGAGGAATGCTGGGAGGAATTCCTGGTGGATTCCCGGGAGGATTTCCGGGAGGAATTCCTTGAAGTATCCCGGGAAGAATTCCTCGAGGAATCCCGGAAGAAACTCCTGGATGAATCCCGGAAGGAATTTTTTAAGGAATACCGGGAAATTAATTTCGTGAATTTCGCTGATTTTGATTGGTACGGAATATATCCACTAGGCAACGAATAGTATCAAAGGAATTCTACCATATATATCTTGTGATTCTGAATAGCCAGAATGGATCCGTCTTCGACAAAATCGTTCAGAAGGTTCGAAACTAACTGATAGTTAAAATCTAGTTTCAAAATTCGTCAGCCAGATGGAACTACACTGAAACCTCTTACTATGCACATGTGCATAAATTAAAAAAGGCATAAAAAGAGAGAAATTTGTGAATAAATTAAGTGTGGGCTTTAAAAAAAAAAGACACTACACCGTCTTCAACCAGAGGTTGTACAGACTGAACAAGCACTAACATATGACAACGGACAACACACATAACACCCAGTGGCCCAGTGGAGAATTTTCCGTTTGACGAAAAGTTTTCCCCGACTGGAGCGGGAATCGAACCCACACTTCGAGGCTTACGAAACGTCTAGATGACTGACGCCTCTAGCCGCACGGCCACGAAGCCCACAAAGTGTGGGCTTTCGTGGGGGAATTTAGTGCGCGAGAACAGCTCTTGCTCCTGGTAATTTGAGATGGGGCTGAGGGGGTTTCCAGGAAGTTCCCAAAGAGTCCAAAAAGGGGTTCCTAGAGCCTCCAGGGGCGTTCCAGGGAGTTGTTTAAGGGGTTTTCAGGAGCCCTTTGAGGGCGTTCTGTCAGGTTTTGTTGGCGTTTTAATTGGATTACAGGGAATTCAAGGACATTTCAATAGTATTCAGGGAGTTTCAGGGACGTTTCAAGAGGCTTTAAGGGCAATTAAGGGGATCTCAGGAGCTTCTAAAGAGCGTTACAAGAAATTTAAGAGTGTTTCAGGAATATTTTAGGAGCATTACTAGAGGTTTTGGAAGCGTTAGAAAGCATTTCAGGGGCGTTTCAATGGGTTTTCAGGTGCGTTCCAGGGTTTTTTTTTGGGGTATCAGGTTGGTATTAGTAGGTTGGCTCCAGAGGCACGTTCTCCTCCATTTGGGAAATTTGTGCCATCGCCATGAATACGAGCCTATTCATCATTTAGCTGAGGGAGAGGGAAGGGAGGAAAAAGGTATGGGATAGCGAAAGGGAAGGTAAGGAAATAGGGTCGACATAATCGCATAAGCGTACCACAACGGGTTCAAACAGCACCCTGAAAAGGGCACTGTAAAAAACGCATAAAGCGTAAAGTAAGCATATAGCTACTTGCCACAACAGGTTCAGAACAACAGAGCATCCTGAAGATTCAGGCTTCTTAGGTCAGTTTCACTTAATCAAGTGTTTACCGAGTACTCGGAAACGCAGTTGCGTAAAAACTGGGTAGTTACATATCAAATGATTCAAAGTTCTACAGTCGGATTCTCAGCTAAGATATACAAATAAAGCAGCCTGTTGAGGCTTGTGATGGACAAAATCATAAGTAGGCAAACCACATTGAGTTATCTCAATTACGTTTCTGCTACGAGATTCCTCAAAAGTGATAGCAAGACTCCCGCATGGGGGCATCCACAAACACTCAATTTCCTTATCGTTGCTTGGCGTAATGCCGAGAAGAGATGTTGGTTTTTGAGCATTTGGTAAATCCAATTGGAAATGATTGAAAGATAAATAGGACAATCAATGCGCCTTTCAATATGGAATCGAAAGGTACGTGTTCAGAAGTATCCTGGAAATGCAAGAGAACACCCAAACCAAATTGTTTTTGAATGAATGCTTTTTCGATATCGTAAACAACATTGTGTAAACAAAGCACAGTGGACTTTCCATTTTGGTAAGAATGTTGGTTTCCATGGAGAGGCATGTTTGCCAGAAAAACATCACGGGTGTGATGCTCGACAAAGCGTTCTAATCATTTCAGAAGAAAGATGTCAAATTGATAGGTCTGATCTTCATACGATGCATTATCCACTTACGGAATATACTTGACAGTATAATCCCACCAAGATTTAGGAATAGCAAGGCTGCAATCAAGCAGTTTTATCAAAACATTTTGGGGTTCGAGGCATGACACGCGCGATTGCCATTTCAATTTGACTGGAAGTCGCAAACGTCGGGTCAAACGCAAAATGCGGAACCATATACAAGTTAATTAAAGCATTACATCTACATAGAAATCCCTTCTACGAAAGTAAGGTTCTTGGACCAAAGCTATTATTTTATGCTGAAGATTGATCTGAGCTGTCAATACCAAAGCCACTACCCAAACTAGGCACGATCAAACTCTTACAATCACAACACAAGAAAAAAGAGCAGCGATAAAAAACAATTCGGTATCGATTGAAGAACGCCAGAGACGAAGATACACAGAGGACACTGTGGAGTGTGTTGGCTGTTTGGGTCCGTATGAAGTTAATCATGAATATTAACTTCTTTTCCCGATCAGCCTAAATAGCTGTGTAGTGTCGGTAGCGGTTGTCTCAATTGGCTAAGAATAACCTTACGGACCACCTGTTCCGGGGGTAAAAGTCCACTAAACAGGGAACCCCAATCCAAGGTGGCAGGTGACCCGTGCTGATGGATGAATGGTTGAGGGGGTTTAAAATATGCTCGATCTTTAACGGAGCCCGTAACGTAGGTAGATCGCCTTTATGTGTTGCGTTACGGTTCAAGATCTACCAAACCGAACCCTAGTGACATCCGGTTTGTCAAGTTGGGGTAATGTGTTTTGGTAATAAGGATTCATGATACAAAGTCCTTGTTACTGGTGACAGTTTCTAAAAATGCATTTATTCTGCCTTGCTGATAGTTAAAGAATCGGGCTTTGCCCACCCGAGACTACACTTGATGTTAGGAAAACAAACATGCTTTACGTATCTAACTGCGTACTAACCTATCAAGGACTGTTAAGTTCTGGTAATTCAAGGGCTCACGTGCATTCTTATTGCAGAACACATTCTCTAATTTGACAGAGTTTTGCGACTAGCCTAAAGTCCCGGGTTTTCTTTGTTGTCCTGGGACTAAACTAGAAGCAAGACATGGATGGGGCTAGAGTTCTGATGCATGGATAAATATCAGTACCACCGTTTTGTTTTTCTCAGAATTCAAATCGATTGGGTTTGATTAGGGGCGCTCTTTCACTGGGATTTAAATCTCTATGATAACGGGACCTTTTTATCGCAATCTATTTCTTGCAGCTCTGGGATAATAAAACAGGAACTGTACAGAAATCGATGCTTCATTGCCTCTCAATGACAATGGAGTAGTACGACATGCACTAAATACTAAGGATACGGGTAATGCCACAAAATATCTAAATACTGGTCGCAGTGGCTCACCCGAACAGAAAAAAAACACTGTGGAGAACGCATAATGCGAAGAGCCATATAGGTTATAAAGGTCCCATTAGACAGGACAAATATTTGGCCAAACAAGCCCAGCAAGTGACCAACACAACGTGAGTCGTAGCAACCTTGGATGAATGTCGGACTTCAATGGCAAATATTTGGCATAATGACAAACAGTCTAATGGCACCTTAATTAAACAACATACTAATAATCCCGCCCATTTGAAGGGTCTTTGAAAATCCTCCGAATCTTCCTGAAATGCCACCGAAAACTCCCTAAAGCCCTCTCGGACCCCATGTTACGCATCTGAGAAAATCCGAAACTACCGAAAACCTCTCCGTAACGCTTCCGTAACGCCTCCGAAATGCGCCGAAAATCCTCTGAAATTTCCTAAAATACTTTAGAGATCCTCCTGAAACTCCCTAGGACCCCATCTAACGCACCGGTGAACCTCTGAAAAACCCGAAAACTCCGTAACGCCTCTGAATCCCGCCAGAAATGCTTCCTGAAATGCCCCTTAAACCCTCCCGGGTCCCATATTCCTTTCGGGATGGAGCGCAAAAAAGTGAAATTTCCATAAAAATGCTCTGAAACTTCCTGCAATGCCAAGCAAAGTTATTGCATATTTTAAGGAGTAACTTTTAAACAAAATTTCTTTTTGATAAGTTTACACAAAAGATACATAAACAATCTATTTTCTATATAAGGCACTGAAACTAAATGGCGCCTTCGGCTAAGTTATAGGTAATATGAAGAAAAATATTGTGGAGGGCAATTTTGCTATATCTTTCGAAATAAATTTAGTATAAACCTTGAAAAAAAAAACACTAAATATATTGGTTTGATTGGGTGAGGTTTTCATGGTTTCTGATGTCCTGACAACTTTCTCAGATTAGGACTTCACTCCAGAAAAGCAAGAAGAAATTCTCAAAGATCTCTCATACATAAACCAAAAATAGTCAATCAATTAAGATGAATCGAATAAACATCAACACACTGTTTATTATCCTATCATCAGTCGCTCCCAACAAACATACGGCTTACAAGCAGTAGCCAGTTGACCACGCCACTACCGCTGTTGTAATGACTGTTTACTGTGTACAACCGTCAGCGAAGATTGATGATGTTTTGCCAGATTGATTTCAGTCACTTGTCTCTGGCGGCTGTTAGGTAATGGATGTGATTGTGTTTACAAATTATTGCTTCACCGGCGCTACTGGATGACGTGGAAGTCATGAGGGTGTTGATTGTGCATTATTTACAGTGAGTTAAATAGATTATAGGTGGATGTAGGTTTGAATTACTCTTGTTTGTAAGTATTTGTTATGATTAGCATTCGCATCAGCAACTATCATAGGATTACTAGAGTGGGTCAACGTTGTATGGACAAAATTCAAATTTGATCGCATCAACTCGGAACAAAGCTTTTTCAATCTATATTAGCGCCCAAAACAAGTGTACAACAAGTTTGGGAGCGGTTGGTTGCGTCCCCGTATTCCGCATTGCGATTCAAATTTGTATGGAAATTAGTATGAAAAACCGTACTTTTTGGTATTTTTCTCATAATTTGATTTTTTTTTGTCTAAAACGATCTAACTAATGACGTTAAAGTATAGCATAGGATATGCAGAAATGCTTTGCCGAAGACCGCAAAGTGATCCGACACTTGTGGAAAAAGTAATTAGTTTGCGGATCACTTTGCGGTCTTTGGCAAAGTTTTTTTCGGCATATCCTAGGCTATACTTTAACGTCATTAGTTAGATCGTTTTAGACAAACAATTTCAATTTAGGAGAAAAATGCAAAAAAACACGTTTTCCCATACTAAATTCCATACAAATTTCAATCGCAATACGGGATACGGGGGTGCAATCAAACGCTCATGAATTTTGGACAGTTGTTTTGGACGCTAAAAGGAATCGAATTAAGCTTGTGCCGAAAAATCGACTTTGTTGGCCCAGTCTAAGGAAAGTCCAACATTATTGGTCGACAGTGTAAGAACGTACCAAAAAGTATATTTTAGGGTTAAGGAAATATATTTCAGCTTGTTCGAAATTCCATTACTAACCGTTTTTGTATTGGATTCCAATCACGCAGGTTGTATATCGAACCAGCGAGGTTGCGCTGGTGATTACCATTTTTGGGAACAATAGTGATGAACAATATCTCTGCTATTGGTTTTAGTCATTATTTGTATTTGCCATCTATAGTCCGAAAATTGATGCTGAACTTCAAATCTAAACACGTTCAAAAGTAATTATCATATAGTGATGCTGGAGCTCAACGAAAACAACATCACTGATCTAAGACACAATCACTAACATCTCGGAACCATTGGTAGAGACTACATTACTTTGCATCACAATAAACCGGCAATGGCTCATGGAATTTTAACAGTATACAACCGGTACGATGTGCCTCGTTTGTATGAGTACTAGCTATACTTGTAGCCGGCGAATCAGCGGTGGCGGCATGCCGCTTATTTAGCTCGTGCCTCTATAAATACCCTTATTTATTTATTTATTATCACCACCGTTCGTTGCTGGTTGTTGGCTGGCCCGGCTTCCAGCCAGAGCGACAGCCTGATGGTAGATTGCAATAAAGTAATACAGCCAGCCGGGCAGCGTGAGCGCCGCCAACCAACCACCATCAACGATGCGCGTAAACCAGTCTCTGACTGCAAAAACCGGTAAAGCTGAACAATTTCAACGCGGATTCAACTTTATGACAGTGCGAAGCAATGTTTACAGAACAGTGTATCTCGCGGTGGCAGAAGTGCGTTTGAGCTCGAGCCGGGAATACATACTTCTTTTTTTTTTCTCTCTTTTTGGTGTGAAGTCCCAACTGAGACAGAGCCTGCTTACCAGATAAGTGTGCGCTGCTTTGTACACTTTCACAGTTTTAAGATCTGAAAGCTTTTTTTGCCATTAAGTCATTAGACCATGCAAGATACTCAATGCCCCAGGTCATAGCTGAAACAATTTCCATAATGTAAGGATTCTGGATATCGTACGCAAACTTCGTCAGTATGGTCTTGCTGAATTACTGCGCATAAAGTGTCTGAGCAATAAGGGACCACCTAGCAAGGAATACTTTTAGGTAAATAATGGCTTAACATTTAGTAAATATGGTAAAATGATTCGGAATGATTCGATAGCGGGTTTCAACGTTTTCTATGACGTGAAACAGCTTGGAATCCAATTCTAAAATAGCAGACATACTTCAGAAGCATAGATCTGACGAACGCAGCAAGATTTTGGAGAAGGAAGTATTATCGGAGGAATGGATGGAAGGTATTGTGTGTCCCATCTAGAAAAAGGGCGACAAGTTGGATTGCAGGAACTACCGCGTGATCACACTTCTGAGCGCTGCCTACAAGACTCTCTCTTAAATTTTATGCCGCAGTCTGTCGCCGATTGCAAGAGAGTTCGTGGGGCAATATCAGGCTGGATTCATGGATGAACGTGTTACAACGGACCAGATGTTCACTATCCGCCATATGATGCAGAAATACCGCGAATACAACGTGCCCATATATCACTTGTTCATCGATTTTAAATCGGCGTATGACACAATTGACCGAGATCTGCTATGGCAGATCATGCACCAATACGGTTTCCCGTATAAACTGACAAGATTGATCAAGGAGACCATGGATCGGGTGATGGGCGTAGTTCGAGTATCAGGGATATTCTCGTGTCCCTTTGAATTTCGCAGAGGGTTACGACAAGGCGATGGTCTTTCGTGCTTATTTTTTAACATCGTCTTAGAAGGTGTAATGAGAAGAGCTCACCGAAGCCTCATGAAGTTAGCAATCTAGAAAACTGTGATCATAGATCGGTAGTCCCCTATGGGCACGAAACATGGACTATACGTGCAGAGGACCAACCGCAAGTAACACACTTGTCACAGAAAAGTCAAGACGGCGCTGGTTTTGTTGCGCAGAAGTCACTGTGACTTACTTCTAGCAAGTAAGTATCTATTTGTTAGAAGTAAGTCGAAGTGATTTCGCGCAACAAAAACCTGCGCTGCCGTGACTCTTCTGTGACAACTGTGTTGTTTGGAACGCGCCCTTGGAGATCTCTAACGGAAGAAAAGACTAGCAAAAAGCGAATGAACCACGAGCTGCATCAGCTACTGAGAGATAACCATCGTCCACACTGGAAATCAGGAGACTACGGTGGGCGGATCATGTCATCAAGATGTCGGATAGAGTAATTCTCTCTGAGACCGGCCCACTATTTACACCTTTTCTTTAAAAATGCTCAAGGTGGCGATTTTCTGAAAATCCTTGCCAAAAAAGTAAGCAAAATGCATTTGTATACTTTAATTGATGGACCCCCCGTTAGTTAGAGCCACAACAATTTTTGCGGACCCCTCGTTTTTGGTCGAATGCTGGCTCATTTGAACTGTTAAAACTCGAAAATTTATTCTACAACTCCCTCAAAATGAAACGTTGTTGAAAAGAGTAAAAATAGAGCTACTGTTTACAGTTATGCAAAGTTGGTTCGACCATATTGATTTTGGCCGCCATCTAGAATTTTTATACCAAAACTTTTTTTCACCATGTTGGCAACCACCGATTTTCAAATTTTTTGCATCGATTGAAAGCTGAAACATTTATACATAACATATAAAAAAATTAAAGATGTCTTTTTCTCCTATCAAAAGTCGACCCAACTTTGTATAGTATAGTATTTAGCTCTATCTTTACTCTTTTCAACAACATTTCGTTTTGGAGGTGGTTTTTGGTTAAATTTTCGAGTTATAACGGTTTAAATGAGTCCCAATTGGACCAGAATCGTGGAGTCTGCGAAAATTATTATGGCTCTAACTAACGAGGGGTCCATCAATTCGAGTAACCAAATGCATTTTCCTTACTTTTTTGACAAGGTCTTTAAGAAAATCGCCACCTTAAGCATTTTTTAAAAACAAGGTGTAAATAGTGGGCCGGTCTTAGCGAGAATTACTCATTGCAACCTGATTACAATGGTTCTCGAGAGCGATTCGACTGGCACAAGAACACGAGGTGCGCAGCGAGCTAGGTGGGTCAATCAAGTGGATGACGATCTGCGGACCCTTCGCAGAGTAAGGAACTGGAGACACGCAGCCATGGACCGAGTAGACTGAAGACGACTCCTATGTACAGCAGAGGTCACTCAGGCCTTAGTCTAACTCTTTCAGTGATTTGGATTTCCTTCAGAGATCTACTTCGTAGATTGGATACTAACAACATTCATGTACCGTAAACTGGGGTGTAGTTGATTCACCCCACTGGTGAACCTGATCACTCAATTACCCGCGGATATCGACTTTGAAGGAAGCAACAATTCTATTTTAACCATTCGCAATCCAATGACGTAACATTAAAATGGAATGGTTATGTTGGGGCGTGTGGTACGTTCGGCGCTAAGATACCATATTGAGAGCAGCTTATATTTCAAGCAGCTTCAATTACTGCAAATGTATTAGAAAATAATTAATTTGGATATAATTACAGTATGAAACACTAATACATTGTAGTATCAGCTCACGGACAAGTCACCCAACAACAGCGCACAATTCGTACATGTTCCACCTATCGCGAACTAAAATGCACTGCCCTTCGCTCTCAAATCCTATAGGCAGTTACGGCGGCGCCCGTCGTTCTTGCTTCAGGGTTGCCAGTTCCACAAAGAGCCTAACGTATAGGAACTATTCGCAACAGGTTACTTCCTTGAAAGTCGATATTCGTGGGTAATTGAGTGATCAGGTTCACCCCACTGATCAACTACACCCCAGTTTACGGTACCTTTTGATGATATTGCTCGGATTGCTTTCAGAACAAGGCCGGGGAGTTAACTATGCTCCAATCTTTAGCAAGAATACCAAAAGCACAAATGTCATTATTCCCGGCCACGCCCATCTTTACCGCACCTTGGGATATGGGAAGGAAATGTTGATGCAGCACTTACGTTCCGAAATTCATCTGAGGGTTTCTCTCAAAAATCTATTTCAAATTCTTCTTTGAATTCCTTACGGGATTTCTACCACAATTCTTTTTGTGACTTCTTACGAATTTGTACAGGAGTTTCTCCCAAAACTCCATTTAGGGGTTTTCCCCGATTTTCTCCAGAAGTCTTTTTCGGTGTTCTCTTCGGGACATCAGAGAGTTGTTCATGCGATTTATACCAGCAAAATTTCTTTGGAGATTTCTCTTTGTTGTCTTCCGGGAAAGCTCTCCAGGGATTCTTGCGATACTCCTAGAGCACATCGATTCCGGGTTTATCATAAAGTAGCTTTTCTCAAACTTCTTTACCGACGCGTGCATTTCTTATGGAGCTGATGGGTCGCGACCCATAGTTTGATAAAGGTGGTCTTAAAGTGTCTCGCAAGAATTTTCCCGTGTCGTCCTCCGAAAATTTCTCCCTTAAGTTTCCAGAGTTCTGTGGAATCTAAAGAGGAAAAAATAGAGAGTAAATGGGCTATAAACCTATAAAATAAATTTCAGACCCCTGAAACTACTTGAAACCTTCGTGGAATGCCCCTGAAGCGCTTCTAAAACTCGCTGAAACTCCGAATGAAATCTCTAGTGGAACGTCAAGAGAAATTCCGCGAGAACCTTTTAAGAAATATCCCAGGACAAACTCTAGATCCGTTCTAGACGAAAGTTCACCGTATGTATGTATATTTTCAAAGAAATTACAGGAGCAGCTCCGGTAGAAATCACATGAGGGATCCTACGAGTAATTCCGCGAAAATCTCTGGAACAAGTACCGGGATGATGTGCTGCGTAAAACCCATAAAAAACTCCCGATTTTGGCAGGAACTTGAGGGGGGCCCATATAGCCGAGGCGGTAAACGCACGGGTATTCAGCATGACCATGCTGAGGGTGACGGGTTCGATTCCCGATCGGTCCAGGATCTTTTCGTAAAGGAAATTTCCTTGACTTCCTTGGGCATAGAGTATCTTCGTGCCTGCCACACGATATACGCATGCAAAATGGTCATTGGCAGAGGAAGCTCTCAGTTAATAACTGTGGAAGTGCTCATGGAACACTAAGCTGAGAAGCAGGCTTTGTCCCAATGAGGACGTTGCGCCAAGAAGAGAGAGAGAATTGAGTGAAAATCTATTAACAACTTCTGTACTGGAGCAATCATTCGAGAACCTATGGGGATTTAATCCCGGAAGAAACATTAGAAGAAATCCCGTGACATATCCTGAGAGTAACTCATGTAGAAATCCTGCTGAATTACCATTAAGTTAAAATTCACAAATACAAAGAAATTTAAAAAAAAAGAAATCCTGCAATAATCCCATCCGAAAAGATCTATATGAGAAATTTCAAACGAAAGCAGTCGGAATTCAGAAAATTCAGAAGATTTTTACAAAGGAATTCCGGAAAGAATTGCTGAAATCTTGGGAAGATTCCGGTAGAAATCTGGAATAACCTCCAAGAAGAGTATTGCTGATATAAATCACTTTTATTATGTGGTTTTATTGGCAATTTTCGGTGAAAAATAACGGAAATAGCTTATTTCGCGTGACCCGTTTCGACCTACTATTCCTCGGTCATCATCAGACGCCTAAAACGTTATACATTTCTTGGATACATTGAGTTCAAGTACAAATACAATACAATTTACAAATCACAAAACACTTACATTCAGCTGGAATCACCCCTTCAACTTCGTCAGTTATATAAAACTAATGCGCAACACCCATCTACAATAAACAATAAATCACTTTCAACTAATTGACTTAACTATACGTATCTCACCGTGTCCCAAAAATCAAGTCAATTGATTAGAGGTTGACTGAATTACAGCAAAGGCCCAAAACAGATACCCTTGCCCGAATGATCCCAGACTCTATTCCTAAAAGAGAACCAGAAAGGACCATTGATGGAATTACTGAAGGAATTCTTGTGAGAAATTGCTGGATAAAATTTAACTCCCAAATTCATCTGCATCCACCTAAAATTTGCAACTTCATTTCGGAATTGCGGGCTTGCCGGAAATGTCTACTTAATTTAGGACCTCTCTTGTTGTTCCTCTAGTAAGAACATCCAAATATTTCTGGATTCAACTTGCTGTCCGAACAATCATCCGGGTAAATATGCTACTTATACGCGGAATCGCAAGTTGCCAGAAAAAAATCTGCAGCACTATGCGTGAAAGATTAGTTTTAAAATACATGTTCTAAAACTTTTTTATTCATACCAACACGTAATAAACTCTGTTGACTTTATTTCTGAGTAGATACTACAAGCAGTAATGTTCGTCACTTTTTATTCACACAACCCAATCTCTCACTCCACTTTTCTTTCTGTTCAATCACCTTTATCCACGTAGCTTCCGAACAACTTGGTGGAGGCACATTTGATTGAATTTTCATTATACTTTCACTGAGAGATTCATGTTTTGACAAGAAAAAAAAAGTCAGCAAAAGGGTGGTTTAAATCTCATGTATTCAATATCCATTTACCTCTTCTGAAACGACACTCTAATGACCCCAACATAAATATTCATTCCTCGTCAGTCGGATTAGCGTCAGCATTCTGCGAAAATAGACGAATTCTGTTTCCTCCGTGGGAGTCTTCATAAAAACCGTATCCCTTTTCCATTTCGGTCTGTTCACCCATTCTCAATTGCGTAGATATCTAGTATCCGTTGAAAAATTTAGAAATACCTTTGCTCCCTGGGAATTTTACGTCATTCCTTCTTCTTCTCACTGTCGTAACGTCCCAACTGGGTCAAAGTCTGCATAAGATACTCTATGTCGAGGAAATTTCTTTTACGAGAAGTTCCTGGACTGACCGGGAATCGAACCCGTCACCCTCAGCATGGTTTTGTCGAATACCCATTACCCATGCGGCTACCAAATCGATTATATCGACTCTTTACTTTACGTAATTCGTGAATGCCTAATTTGCAACTGCGATATCCACAGCTCCCTTAACATTTGTTTACTCTACTACAAGCTGTATACATATGGGTATACCCATGTAGTAGCTGCCTCTACTTACAAACGCTGAACCCACTCCTAGTGGCTGTTAGATCACAAAACGATTGGCTTTGCGTTTGAACCCCCTCCTGGTTCTGACAGCCAACAAATCCCCAATGTGCTGGCTGGATTGGTTGTGTTCTCGTTTTTGCTATTGTACACAAACAAACTCCGTTGGCGGATTCACTACCTACCTACTGATAACTGGTTGGTTGGGTGATTACAAAAGTAAACATCGCCATGAGGTGGCGGCGGCGTGGCGGTGATGATGGCGGCGATGAATGCTTCTCTTACCGGAGATGACCATGGGAGTAGGGTTTCGAAAGCGATGGGAAACGCAACGAACAAAAATTTCGATGTAGGAGTTCAGTTCTCTTTTGATCAGAGAAACATGTGAAAACCGCACGATGACGTGACCTGCGGTTTCCTCGTGGAAACTGTTGGTTGGGTCGTCTTCCAGTCAGTCAGTGGGTGTTCAAATAACAACCAAATGAGATGAGCGAGCGGCCGTCCCTGAATTCTGATTTATGTACGCACGCAATCCATTTTAATTGATATAAGTTAGTTCAAGTTACATTAAAGGTCGTTACTTTCGATTTACAAGGAAAAACTGGAAAACCGCACACAGATGTCAGTGACTGATGGTTCTGCGGGTAGCCAAAATGATATAGGTGCTGAAACATGCAGTCACTTTTTGTCGTTTCCACGAAGGCGTGAAGTTCAGTATAACCCTCGTTTTATACGAAAAGTGGAAGAATCTCACGCACCCCCTCCCACGTTTGGCCAGGTTTCACGAGTGGATTCTGAAATTTTATCCAGTTTAACGATGTTGCAGATGGGTTGTATAATGTAGGGTTTTTATTTAATTCCCGTCTAGCTAAGCACCGAACAAAAATAATCAAGTTTATTCTTGCACCTCGTCCAATGTCATGGCCAATTTAGTATCAATTAGTAATTTATAAATTAGCATCCATATCATGTAAAAAATATTGAAAAAACTACAATTTACTTAAAATAAAAATATAGAATAATCGTCCCTTGAATTTTCGTCAAGTACACGTCTATTTCGGGCACAATCTGAATTCAATTTCCGGCTTTCTGACACACCTTCTACGTGACACTATGGTACATATGATGGTCAAAAAAATATGACTTGACCGTAGGTATTTCTTCTAAAAGTCTGTCAAATTCTTAGCAATTCAATCCAATTATGTATTCAAAGCACGATTGAGAAGAAAGCTTTTAAATTGAGATAGATATAGCTTTAGAATAACAACCAAAATGCTTCAATTATTATTTTTGCCCACCAAATCATAATACGCAATTACAGTGAAACGAAGAAATTTATCTCTGTGGTTGTGAAATATGATATAACGTAATGCAGAAAATCTACGTATTCATTTGCCTCCCTTAACGAAGAGAACTTTGTTGTTTACATTTTATCTACGGGGAAAAGTGATTTATTTATTTAATTGAACAACTTTTACTGCATTTTGCAGCAGTGAAATCCAACTATGAAGAGCAACAGAGCTTTTATGGGATGTGAATTGAAGGTTGGTTCAAAATGTGAATCTGACGAAATGAAAATTTAACGGCGATGTAGGACAATTGCTCTGCTGCTGGAAAAAAATACTCTCTAGTGGAACGTGAAATTAAGTGTAACTTTTCGATTTCCAGTGGTAAAATGGCTGGTTATCAACAGTCTACATTCTTTTGCTTCCGTCTAATGAGACATTGGCAAAGTTAAGGCGGAAAATATGGAATGATTGACTATTTTCCGTTTGATGTGACGGGAATTGGCGCATTTTTTTACTCTACGGAAACTTCGACGCCGCGGTATCCCGTAACGTGGGTAGATCACCTAATAATGGTGCGTTACGGCGTAAGATCTACCATAACAAATTTTGATCTTGTATTTTCTTAGCTTTGTTAATTTAAATGCAAAAAAAATCCAAGATCACAATTTGCTCTATTTTTTTTCTTTTACATGTTATGTTTTTCATTGTTAATAAACCATCTCTTTCAGGAGGATTCAGGTAATTTGTAATTATGTTACTGTTGTGAGCCTATCACCATTTAAAAATCTATAATTTTACTTTTAATTTCAGATTTGGAATCGAACACCCAACAAGGAATTAGGAAAGTAACCAGGCATCAACCAAAAATATTGCGTGCACCTGAACGTTTCCTTTGAACTTTACCCTTCCACTAACATCCAAATTCCCGTGACGCCAAGGCCTGAAAGAATGTAGAGGTCTCTATGTACTTTCATAGGTGTCCAACTAATCTTCCTTCCCCATCCCTCAGCTGTCGCAAGGACGTGGCCAGGACAGCACTCGACCGTTGGAGGATTGCGTCAATCTTGTCTAAGAGTCACAGATTAGTCCCAAATCTTTGTGCTTTGATAACGGACAGGAAAGATGCAACCCTCATAACAGCGATCCAGAGCTGTACCACCTACGAATTTGTGCGACTTGCTAAATGCTAATGCTAATGCTAATGCTACGGAAACTTCGACGCCGCGGTCGACTGTCCAATTATTTTCCCACATTCGTGCGCTGCCGTTACCTTTTACTTAGAGCACGAGTGGCAGAACGAAAAATCAGAAAGACGACCAAATTGCTCTCTATGCAAAAGACAGGAATAACAAAAACCAAACCGTCACCAAAAAAAAAAGCATTCGTTTGACATTTTTGCTTCATCCATACCTAGTTTGATCGCTTGTGTTGCGAGTGTCGGGGACAAAGGCAGCCGAATGTTGACGAAAATGTGTCAAGGACTGTAACAACACTGCTCGCATCAAATGTACCATGTACCATTAGAGCGCTGATCCTCTACGGGTATACAGGTATACCTTGATTTAGTGGACCCTTGATTATATAGACCCTCGATTCTAAGTATTTTGATTTTATGTACATTTTTGTAATCGTCAGTTTTAATATAATGCAGGGGTTTTCAGCCTTCTGACACGCAGAGCACTTGATATCAATAAATTCTCGCGCTTAGTACGGGCATATCTACAATGATCGATTTCTCTTCATCGATTTTCTTTTTGGTCAATAACTAGGCTGACAAATTATTTTTGCAATGCCAATATGTTTGGTGGATACATGCAAACTGACCATTCGGCAAACTTTCCTCAAAACTTTCCAACAAACTTCTTTCAACATTTCATATGACATCCTCATCGAGAATACATTTTAGGTACAGGGTGCGGCAGGAAAAAATGCGAAAAGTTCAAGGCACTATTACACGCTAAATATGGGATATATATGACTATTTTTTCATGACAGTGTATCAGTCAATGTCTATATTCTAGCACTGAAAAATAAAAATGAACATATTTGATGTTTAACATGTGATAATGTAAGCCTAATAAGCGGGTATCAATAAACTGCGCGCCCAATGGTCATTAAACAAAATGACTATAACAGTAACAAAATAAGCTTAAATTCGATGAACAACCAGACCACACTGATCCAAAGCCATGTAGTTTCACATACTATATGAAATAAGTACATATATTTGATGATATTGTAGAGAAAATTAAAATTTTTGTTTTATCAGATACGAAATTTAGCGACCTGTATACTTTTCTGCGGTTTGAAAATTCTGATAGTCTTCAATTTCAGGCACCACCCTGTAAAGGATAGTGACCAAAATGGGATAATTTTTGGTTAACTTTTCAGAAAACTAGCCTATTAGAGATCATGGAACGTTGAAACATAGATTGGTTAACGACAAATGGACGAAAATGAGGTTTGAAGTTGAAAAACACTTTCGCACTTTTTCCTGCCGCATACTGTAGATGCCTCATACTGTCTTAGCATGTACTCATCTGATTGAATTTCAAAGCAAATTCCATAAAAAGGTCATTGTAATCCATCGGCAGATTGCAGACACGATGTGCAATAAATTATTTTCAGTGCTGTCATGGTAAAATCAGAGCTAGTTCGTCAAGGTTCTTCGATTTCAGCGCCCTCTTACTGGTACATTCCCATGGTTGAATTCATGGAGGAATCTTTGAAGGAACCGCTTGAGCAATTTCTGAAGGAACTGCTGGAACAACTTCCAAAAGAATCCATGGAACAACTTTTGAAAAAATTCCTGCTGAAATTTTCAAAGTGTGTCTAGGAATATTGAAGAAGTCCCTGAATAAATTTTTGAAAGTATCGCTGAAGAAACTTCAGAAGGAATTTTAAAAAAATCTCAAGAAAATTTCTGAAAGAGTTTCTGAAAAAATAGGAATATTTTAAGAATCCATAGATGGATTTTCTGAAGAAATTCCAGAATGAATACCTGAAGAAACACTTGGAAACCCCTGGTGGAATACCTAACAAAACCTCTTGAGATATTTTTGGATTCAAAAATCTTGCTCAAACCCCCGAATAAAAACCAAAAACATTTTTTAATGAATTCCTATAGTAATCCATAGAGAATTTCTAGGGGTATGTTTGGATGAATTTCTGAGAAAATAGAAGAATACCCGGTGGAATTGATGTGTGAATTTCTGCAGGAATCTCTGCAAAGATATCTTCCAGCTTTTCCATAAGAATCCTTATAAGAATATGTAGAACAATTTCTGAAGGAATCCTTGGAGGATTTTCGAAGACATTCTTAAGAAATCTTTGGAGTAATATCTGGAAGAGAAATGCCTTGAAGGAACATCTAAACGAATGTGAAG
Source organism: Aedes albopictus (assembly GCF_035046485.1). Lineage (NCBI taxonomy): Eukaryota > Metazoa > Arthropoda > Insecta > Diptera > Culicidae > Aedes > Aedes albopictus. The sequence continues at coordinate 385,041,229 of NC_085137.1, forward strand.
AAATTGGGAATTGAGCGATTCCACGAACAAGTGGGAAATTTTTCCAGTTTTTATTTTTTGTATTTTTTGATTTGCATGGAACCTTGCATACAAGTTTTTGGGGAACAAAAACGCCGTTTTGCATACTTGGTTCGCCATTTTTAATCTAGCCTTACTTATGAGAAGGGCCTATGAAAAATGCACATGATATCTTCAAAAAATTGTATCTCGAAAACGGTTTGTCCGATCGGTTTGGTGTCTTCGGCGAAATTTTAGACAATTGTTGGTGCTATATGGAGAAAATATGCACGGTAAAAAAATATGTTTGGTTTTTGTGATTTGAACTAAAATATAGTTTTTCCCTCAAAAGTGACATGTCAATTTTTTTTATTATCCTTATGTTATAGCTGACTGAAAATGCTACCTAGTGCACAGTGGGTTGTTCTGGAGAAAAATAGGTTACAATGAAAAAAAAAATGTTTTAAAAAATTACGGTTTTCAAAAAAAGCTATTAAGTAAAGTCAAAAAAGTTTTTCGCCCTAATTTTATGAAAGTACATCAAATTTGCAAGAAAAAAGTACTTCGGTAACATTTTTCTAAGATGCACCGTTTAGAAGATATTACTAATTTAATATTGATTTTTTTGATAACTTAATAAGTTTTAGCCCTTTTCGAATGTACTCCGTGTTTCTCCAGTTTCAAAAGTTTTTTTTTCGGAAAGATTGGAAAATTTTGAGTTAAAATGACACTGACAGCTTAAAGATTTGAGTGAAATTCTCTGCCTTAAAAGTATTTTGAAAAACAAGTTACAAAATCCCACTATCAGGAACAATGATTTCTTCCAGTGGTTTTTGGTGTATTGTGTTGAAAATGTGCATTCAACTCTTGCATATCGCAAGCTCCTCAATTAGCAAGATTCAAAAGAGCGAATAAGGCTTATTTTTCAGGGGTGGTATTTGTGCGCAATAAAAAATAACATTATACTTTGTACATCAGTTTATTTTTATTCCTGTATTTTTATCAAATTATTGTTTACACAACTTTCTTAACAATATCGAATATTTTGGCATCATTGTCAGGGCAGTTTGAATAAAGCTTTGCCTTTATTGTATTTTTTGATAGAGGAAGAAATGAGTGGAATTTTTGAGTTCCTTGAATTGTTTTTGCATTATTATATTGATTATTTAGCTGCAAAGACATATTTTCGTATTCTTCTGTAGTAGAATAACAAAATGACAACTTTGTAAGTTCTTCTTCTTTTCGTTTGTTTGCCCAATTAAACAACTCTCTTGCAGTCTTTATCGGGTGTTCGCGTTCTTTGGCTAAACTTGCTCTGGTAGCCATGCGTTTTATCGTACCTCCAATAGCATCGCATGGACCTTTTCCGTGCGATGTTGCGAAGAAATGCCATTCAGCGTCAATACCATACTTTGACTTAAACTTACAAAGGCTAGAAAAGTTTTTTCGGTTTTTATACTGTGAAGCAGCACCATCTGTCATAAAATAATTTTTTTTTATATTTTTATTTTGATCAATTTGTAAAAAGTTCATCATTTTATCAATAAACAAATTAACAGCGACTGAATCATGTCTTAGTTCTTCTGAAATTATAATGAAGCTAAAATGTTTAATTTGCCTATTTTCAGTATAATATATTACGAAAGGATGGATTGTGGCCTGTTGCACGTTCCAATGGTGTGATTGAACTTCATCCTGCAAAACGAAGCTGTAATTTTCAGAAAAGTCACAAATAGCCAAAAATTCACCATCTTGCAAGTTTTGTTTTGTAGTTTTCAAAAAATTGGATTGTTCGGTTTTTACAAAATCATGCGGAATCAAACTTTCTAATTTTGAGCTGAAAAATGTAACAAAGTCATCGGTTTGCTTTACAATAGTTTCTAAATCACATCTGTCAGTGGTAACCCATTGTTCGAATGAAAGCTTTTCAACAAAGTTTTCTTCCAGTTGTTTCAATAAACTGTCTTCTAAAACTGAGGTATCTGGGCAGTTTTTACATCTTCGTAGATGGCAATGAGTTGTCTTATTTTCGCAAAGTAATCTATTCGTTAATGTTTTTAGATCATTCAAGACATTGTATTTTTTTAAGCTATGTAGAATTAAATTGACATTTTCATGCGTAGTGCAAACGCAAACATTATGTGTTCCTGTGATAGTCAATAGTTTACATTGCCTTGGCCGGAGGCTTGCAAATGATGAAAACCCTATTTTTACATTGACGTACACTTCATTAAAGCGATTAAAAGCTTCTCTTAATGTCATCATTAACAATCTTTTCTGAACAGCTAATCTCTTATTTCCTGTCTTTACGCTAACAAAATCTCTTTGGCCTGGCATTGCACGGCTTATATCATCGTCCTCAAAAAAATTCAAAACCAGTTCTTTTGTTTCATTACTCAAAGCTTTTCCAGAGCTTGAACCTTGAGATGAATCTAATACATTATTTTTTTCCTTTCTTGCATCTGATGCCATATTTCTACTAGTTTTAAATTCGTCTACAATTTTTTGTACTGACCATGATTTTGGTAACAATGATAAAATTGATAGATTTTCTTGCCTTGTGGCTGAATTTAAAAATTTAATTTTCATATTTTCTATGACTTCATTAAACTCGTTTGCTTTTTCTGTTTTAGCGTCTAATTTAAAAAGATTTCTTCGTACACCTTCGACGATTTCAGCGCACTTTTTTTCAGGATAGTGAACATTTTTAACCTTACCTAAATCTATAGGCGAAACACGAATAGCTGCTATTCCTCGGTTGAATATTTCGACGTCTACAGGCATCGTGAAGTCTTCATTTGATTGAATTGTGCTTAGCGTTGACGCGAATACATCTGATTTTACTCATTTTGTAATCTGTAACATAGAAAATATTTTCCAATTGTTAGTTTTGAACGAAAATATCACAACACATATAATTAAAATGTGTATTTAAAACTTACCTTTGCACCAAAACGTGTTACACTTTCCTTTACAATTATTATGTTATCAAACAACACTGGATCTAGTTCAAAAACACTGGATTATTAGCTGAAATTACTATGAAATCACTATGCTTCTAGCAACCTTTCTGCATTTACTGTTTGGTTTTCCCTAGTAGATACTGGATGAATTCAGAACCGAGTCAGACATTATTATACAGCTCACGGGTATAAATCATAGAATGCTGGGTAAAGACTGCTGGAAGATAGGTAGAGTTGAACGCTCAGGTATCGTCAGGTACGAGTTTGGAGAGTTGGAGCGAGGTAGATTTGTTGGCGTAGGTATATTGTTATTGAAGAAGATTGTAAATTGTATATACCTGGAATGAATAAAGAGTGCGGCGGTTGTTGATTGAGGTATCAGTCGGCAGCCGTCTAGTTTGATGGAAGGTGACTAATATTATACTAATATTATACCAATTTTAATCAAAATTGGCAGAAATCTTGCGAAAAGCTGGAATTATACTAATGTCATCGTGTCAGACTACGTTGATTTGATCCACTTTTTTGTTTATTGATCTTTGTTCTGCCGCTTGTGTTGTGTGTAAGAGGTAGCAGTCGCGTTCGAATGAAATAAAGCAAGCTGACACCCGACCGCGACAACGAAACGAAGGCAGTGAAAAGTGTCGAATGTTTACAAGCCTGGGCCAGCGTGGCCATGGTGGACTAGTTCCAACAAAGACCATGTTTACAATCACCAACTGTACGTAGTACAGCTAACTGGTATCTAATTACCTGTATCTAATACTTATTAGCACGTTTTCAGCAGAAGGCAATAAAAACCACTGGAAGAAATCATTGTTCTTGATAGTGGGATTTTGTAGCTTGTTTCAAAATACTTTTAAGGCAGTGAATTTCACTCAAATCTTTAAGCTGTCAGTGTCATTTTAACTCAAAATTTTCCAATCTTTCCGAAAAAAAAACTTTTGAAACTGGAGAAACACGGAGTACATCCGAAAAGGGCTAAAACTTATTAAGTTATCAAAAAAATTAATATTAAATTAGTAATATCTTCTAAACGGTGCATCTTAGAAAAATGTTACCGAAGTACCGTAAACCGGGGTCAAATTGATCTTCGGGTCGAAATTGATCACACGTTTTTCGGTTAGGTTTAGCATATTTTAAGTAATTTCCTTTCAACTATCGTGCAGTTGGGAACCGATACTAAACGATATTTGCTTGGAAACTATTTGAAGAATGTTATATCTAACAGAAAATCGTCTGATCAATTTCGACCCGGAGATCAATTTGACCCCGGTTTACGGTACTTTTTTCTTGCAAATTTGATGTACTTTCATAAAATTAGGGTGAAAAACTTTTTTGACTTTACTTAATAGCTTTTTTTGAAAACCGTAATTTTTTAAAACATTTTTTTTTCATTGTAACCTATTTTTCTCCAGAACAACCCACTGTGCACTAGGTAGCATTTTCAGTCAGCTATAACATAAGGATAATAAAAAAATATTGACATGTCACTTTTGAGGGAAAAACTATATTTTAGTTCAAATCACAAAAACCAAACATATTTTTTTACCGTGCATATTTTCTCCATATAGCACCAACAATTGTCTAAAACTTCGCCGAAGACACCAAACCGATCGGACAAACCGTTTTCGAGATACAATTTTTTGAAGATATCATGTGCATTTTTCATAGGCACTTCTCATAAGTAAGGCTAGATTTAAAATGGCGAACCAAGTATGCAAAACGGCGTTTTTCTCCCCCAAAGACTTGTATGCAAGGTTTCATCCAAATAAAGATATATGAAAATTACTCGTTGCTGAAATGATATGGAACCGCTCAATTACTTTAATAATCTCTTGTAGAATTATAAAGTAACCATTGGGGTAAATTCTGTTTTGAGAAAATGTGGAAATAGTTCTGAATTTCTGATTCTCAATGTATCCGTTAATCATTTTCTAAAAAATTTTTTTTAAGAAAGTTCATGGAAAGTTTTCTAGATGAATGCTTTGAAAAGATTCTGGAGGAATCTCTATGAAAAAAAATCTGAAGATATTCGTGGAGGAATTTCTGGAACAATCTATGCAAGATTTTTTGAAAGGAATTCATGAAATTGGAAATCATGCAACATTTTTGGAAGCTATCCGTGTAATACTTTGTCAAGAAGTTCTTGGAGAAATTTCTGTAGGACATTCTTAGGTCTGAAGGAATTCCTAGAAGATTTTGTGAAAGAATTTCCTTAGGATTTCCAGATTTCCTGGATGATTTTTTAAATTAAATCAACGACAAATTTCCAAAGGAGTGCTTGAAAAAAATTCTTATAGGATCCCTGGAAGATTTTTTCAGGAACTTGTGAAAGATTTTTTAAATGAATCCTGGGATGGGTCCATGAAAAATATCGAAAAATCTGTAGAAGTTTGTTCGAAGTAATCCTTCGAGAAATTTGTCAAGAAATCTCTGATGAAATCTGAAAATAAGGGGCAATTTCTACAGAAATTCCTGCAGAAAGTTCCCGAATGGTTGTCATATTTATTTTAAGAGTCCCTGGAGGAAGATTTTCTGATAAAACTTAAGATTTTCAAAAAAAAACCTGCAGCATTTCGTGGAGCCTCGTAGCTTCGTAGCTCGTAGGTCGCCAAGTTTCTAATCACACTATGCTGTGAGGTGATGAGGGTTCGACTCCCGCTCCGGACGATAAAACTTTTCGCGAGAAAAGTTTCTGCTCCGTATCCACTGGTGCATGCTGCGTGTGTCCCTTGTCTAGTGTTAAGTTTTGTTTAGTCTGTTCAGTCTTCGGCTGACGGTGTCCGTGTTTTTTTTTTTAAATCCCTTACGCAAACTCCAGATAAAGTTTTGGAATAAATCCTAGGAAGATCGTTTGAGAGAATGATTAAAGGAATGTCCGAAGGATTTTTAAGAAAAAATCAATAAAAGTTCCGGAAAAAGGGTAAATCTCTGCAGGATTTTCTAAAGGAATCAATGGAGGAATTTTTGCAGTAACTCATACACAACTTTTTATACAACTCTTTGTGAAACTTCCGAAGGAATACCTAGTGGAATTTCTGCAGAAATTGGAAGTTGCTATGGAAATTTTTGGTGAAATCCTAGGACGAATTTCCAAAGTAACTTCGGTACAAACTTTTGAAGGAACTTTTGAAACATTTCCTGAAAAACTTTGAAATGGTTTCTGAAGGCATCGCTGAATGTTTTATTAACCTTTCAGGACGCGCGCCGTTCTAAAAAGTACAACACTACCAAAAACAACCTCGCTCGGCGTATACAGCACGAGCGCAGTGCAGTTTGAGCTGCTTGGTGGTGCACGTCCTGGAAGGTTAAAGGAATCTCTGGAGAATTTTTGAATAAATTGCTAAAGAAGTTTCTGTACGAATTTTATAAAGAATCCCTGGGGGAAGTACTGCTCAAATTCATGGATATTTTTTGTTTTAATAATATGTTTTATAAATCATGTAAAATGCTATGAAAGAATTCTTTGTAGAATTTGTAGAATAGGATAAATTTCTTATCAAATCTTTGAAGAAAATTTCCCAATGAATCAATGGAAGATTTTTTTAAAAGAATACGTGAAAGAATTTTTGGTCGAATACCCGGACAAAATTATTATTTTTGCCTTTCTCGTACACCAAGGTGTACCGAAAGGCTATATGTTCACTCCAAAAACGAAAATTTGATAGAGCCTCCGGAGGGGTCAAGTCTTATATACCAATCGACTCAGCTCGACGAATTGAGGTGATGTCTGTGTGTGTGTATGTGTGTGTGTGTATGTGTGTGTACAAAAAAACTCACATCACTTTTTGGCAGTAAACCTCAACCGATTTTATTGACCGACGGTTCATTCGACGCGGAATCTGGTCCTATTGTTTCCTATTGAAAATGGTTCAGATCGGTCCAGCCGTTCCGGAGTTATGGCCATTTAGGTGTTCCGGACCGGTACCCCAGGAAGGGGCCAGATATGAAAACGCTACAAACCCATCCATGCGGCACATCAAACTTCGGTATTTTCGATAACTTGATGAATGGTAAGCAGAAAAATAGTCTCAGACCATATCTGAACCGGTAGTGTCCCGGAACCGGTTCCGGATGTCCCGCCGGAAGTGACCAAACATAAAAGTGAACTAAACCCATGCATGCGACACATCAAACCGCGGCTTTTTCGATAACGTGGTGAACAGTAAGCAGAAAACATTCTCAGACCATATCGGAACCGGTAGTGTTCCGGAACCGGTTGCAAATGTCCCGCCGGAAGTGGCCAAGTATTAAAGTTAACCAAACCCATGCATGCGACATATCAAATAGTGTATTTTTTGATATCCTGATGAACAGTAAGCAGGATAATATTCTCAGACCATATCTGAACCGTTTGTGTCCCGGAACCGGTTCCGGGTGTCCCGTCGGAAGTGGCCAAATATAAAATTGAAATAAAACCATGCATGTGACATATCAAACCACAGCTTTTTCGATAACCTGATGAACAGTTAGCAGGAAACCATTCTCAGACCATATCGGAACCGGTTCTAGATGTTCCGCCGAAGGTGGCATAGTATAAAAGTTAATTAAACCCATGCAAGGGACATATCAAATCGTGGCTTTTTTGATATCCTGATGAAAAGTAAGCAGGAAAATATTTTCAGAACATATCTGAATCGGTTGTGATCTAGAACCGGTTCCGGGTATCCCGCCGGAAATGGCCAAATATAAAAGGGAACCAAACCCATGCAAGCGACACATCAAATCGCGGATTTTAAGGCATCTTGATTTAACAAAAAAAAAGTTTCCGGCCATATTGGGGACAACCGGTAGTGTTCCGCAACCGATTACGGTTGCCCCATCGGAAGTGGTCAAATGTAAAGGAAAACCAAACCCATAAATTCGACACATTTAATGACTTTTTAGGTAAGCTGATGAACGGGTAACAAAAAAAATCATAGACCATACTTTGGAAAACCAATAGTGTGCCGAAACCGGTTCCAGGTGCCCCGACGGAAGTGGTCAAATGTAGAAAAAAAACCAAACGCATACACGCAGCACACTAAATAACGGCTTCTTCGATAACGCGAAGAACGGTCAGCAAGAAAATAGTCTCAGGTCAGTAGTGTTCCGGAACCAGATTCGAGTGCCTCGCCGGAACTGGCGAAATGCACGAATGAACCAAACCCATACATGCATTACATCAATTTGCGACTTTTTAGGAGAACTGATTAATAATTTGCATGAAACTAGTCTAAGACCACATCAGGGACATCAGGGTAAGTGGTAAAATGTGAACCGAAAGTTGTAAATGTGAAATTGAATCAAATCCATGCGTGTCGTACCATAAAACCACGCTGATTCGACAATGACTGCTGTCAAAATACTTGTGTGAACTTTCGATTCGATCAACTAACTCTATTTTAATTTTGTTTAGATTGTTTGATTTGTTTTTGAACACAAATCTTACAGATATTGTGGTGGTACGAATTGATAGCTTGTATATTTTAAGATTGTTGGCTTCCGAGGTTCACTGCGGTTGATCACCAAACGGATCAGGTGTCGGAATGCACCAAATTAGAACTTTCGGAAGTAGCAGCTGCACGAGGAGCCGCTGCGGGTGTAAGTAACATCACAATATCGTATCATTCGTATTTACAGTGTATTACACTGAGACATTTGATCATTTTTTTAATTCAAGTTAAAAAGTGTCTTATTAAAGAGTGATGAATACGCGGGGTTTGACAGTACATTAAATAGCAGCTTTTTTGATAACTTCTTCTTCTTCTTTATAGCTCGACGTTCGCATTGGAACTTGGACTGCCTCTCTTCTACTTAGTGTTCTTTAGAGCACTTCCACAGTTAATAATTGAAGGGTTTTCTTTGCCCTCCATTGCATGAAATTGTATATTGTGAGGCAAGTTCAATGATACACTATGCTCTAGAAGTCGAGAAAATGTTCCCGACCGAAGCGGGAATCAAACCCGCCGTTTCTGGATTGGCGATTCATAGCCTTAACCACTAGGCCAACTGGAGACCCTTTTTTGATAACACGATGATCGATTCGTAAGAACATAGCCTCAAACCATATTTTAGACAACCGGTAGTGTCCCGAAACTAGTTCTGGGTGTCCCACTGGAAGTGGTCAAATGTAAAAGTGATTTGTACCCATGCATAAGATAAATCAAATCGTGGTTATAGGTTTTAGGTTTAGGTAACCTGATGTACGTTAGCAATGATATTGCCTCAGACTATATTTGGGAGACCCGGTGGTGCTCCGGAACCTGTTCCGGAAAGTAACCAAATGTATCATGCGACACATCACATCACGGCTTTTTTAATAACCTGAGGAACAGTTAACTAGAAAATATGCTCATACCACATTAGAGACTACTGGTAGGGTTGCACAACCAGCGTTTGATGCTTCGCCGGAACTACGAAAGTAAATAAAATCAATGCAAGCGATAAATATGTGTAAGAGAACAAAATCTTAACATATTAAACCCACATACAAACAGACGTCTCACTATACTCACTACATTCTTGTTTTTAACGGTCAATAAAATATGGCAGCCAATTAATCGTCCCATAATAAATTAAAAAGTTTCCATAAATAATTTGAAAATTACCAATAAATAATTAGGGGTGGAAGCAATAATAAACTATAAAAGTTCCATAAACAATTCAAAAAGCGCATAAATAAATCGAAACTTCCCATAAATAACTGATTTTCTAGCAATAAAAAATGTAAGAATTTCCACAAATAAATCAACAATTGCAATAAAAAACTATATTTTTTCCAACAAAAATTTTCGAACATACTACATTATAGAACTATGATAGAAAGACTGAAACTATTGTGCAATTTAACAGACAATCGCTTGCTGTCCGAACTCGCTAACGCTCGTCGGACTTAAAAAAGGGATAACATCTCTGTTCGCATTATACCGGGCAAATTCTTGGATCTGTGGATTGCCTAGAACCGAATCGACGCAGTTACGGCGCATCGGATTTCGGAAACATCGGCGGCCTTCTGCCGCCTCAGTTCCTCAATCCTCTATGCGGCTTCGCCGCATGGCTCAGCCGGTACTTTTACCTTGCTCATCAGTTCCTATTTATTGCTAAATTTTCAATTGCTTTTTTGATGTTTTTCAATTGGGAATTTTTATATTATTTATGGAAAAATCAGATTTATTTATGGAAAATTTTAACTGTTTTGGTGGAAAAAATGTAGTTATTTATTGCAATTATTGAATTATTCGTGGAAATTCCGACGTTTTTTATTGCTCGAAAATCAATTATTTATGGGAAATTTTGATTTATTTATGCACTTTTTGATTTGTTTATGGAAATTTTATAGTTTATTATTGCTCCCACCCCTACTTCTTTATTGACAATTTTTGATTTTGTTACGGAAAATGATCACTTTTTTATGAGTCGTTTATATTTTAGCCAATAAAATATAACCTATAATGTGCAAAAAAAACTTTATCGAAGACCGCAAAGTGATCTGTGAATATGTAAAAAGTTATATCTTAGCTTGTTAGTATCGTTTTGATATTGATCAGCTCCCAATGTTAGTGAAGGTACTCAAGCAGTCAACTGAGAAATCTGATATTATTCAGCTCTGCTTTTACGCTGAACACAACGTCGGAGTATGTGCCATCAATAAGTTTTAAGTCAATTCAATGATGGCTTTGATAAAATGCTTGCTTTTCTTAAAAAATATCAGGATTCAGGAACACTTTGACTTACGTCGACGGAAAGATCGTGAGAACATATACGACGAGAAAGGCATTATCACCTCTAGGTGGATTAATTTGGGTTTTTATATTTAAGAAAGATTCTTCAGAAGAACAAATTTTTGGTAGATTTTCTGAAGGAATCTCGATTAGATTCTCCAAACGAATGCCTAGTGAAATTTCTGAATAAATATCCAGGGGAAATACTGAAAAAAAAAATCCCTGGGCGAATTTCTCAAACAATCTCTGAAGTAATTTGTGAAAAAGCATGGAGGAATTGGTGCAGCAATTCATACCAGATTTCGTAAAAAAATTCTTTGTGAAACTTCTGGAGGAGCACATGGAAGATATTCTGAAATAAGCTGTACTATGATGAATTGATTTGGGAAGTTTTCTTCGGATGCCTTCGTAATAAAGTTGAACACTCTGGGTTCACTTACTTTTATTTAACACCGCAGAATTGCAACAAAAGGCGACCGAGCAGATAGCGTACAAACCTACACTACTCGCATAGAAAGATCATTCGGCAAATACAGCACAACCAGTAACCACAGGAATTTCAGAAGGAATCCCTGGAAGAATTCTGAAGCAATTCGAAATAGAATTCAAAGGTAAATAAATCCTCAGAAACATTTTCAAAGGAATCCCTGAAAGAATTTGAGAACTTTTTAATTGTTTGGGACATTTATGCAAACTACGTTATTATGTATGTCCATTTTTCGAAATATTGTCTTTTGAATCAACCATACATGTTTTTGGAGACAAAAGATTTCAATCGTAACAAGCTAGCGAGATAGTGGTTTATTCGTTATTAGCGAGAATTACATAAATATATTAGAGAAGCTAAAACTTGGAGCCTTTTATCGAAAACTCAGTTTCGATATGTTTTGGTACATTTTACAATACATAGTCATGATAGAAAGTTAATATAACTGACAGGTTTACGTTGAATAAAAAGTTACAAATTACAAGAAAAAAACTTTGGAATTAGTAAATTCTCAGTATGAAATCAAAAAAAAAATAAATTTAAAAAATTGCTTCGATTTTATTGACATTTCGAAAATTTGAACTTGTATATGGGATTTGTGTTCCCGATCAGAAGCACATAACAAGATCATAACAAAATTATGACAACCTTTGTTAGAAATAACAAAAGTTCATATAATTCTGTTACATGGAAGTTTTCCATAACAAAACTATATTAACATTTGTCACAATTTTAATGACAAAATTATAACAAAACTTGATTCATTTATTCAACTAGATGTATAACAATATTTGTTATATTGTGCATTATGACATAATTGCCTCTAACATAATTTGGTAATACGCATATTACAATCTATGATATACTAGCTGTTCCAGCAAACTTTTTCTTGCCAAGATGTGGTGGTTTGACAACTGTTGAGGTCATTGCTGCACAGCACTCTAGATTGTTTTAATTTCGATCGTTTTGATTTTCTTCCCAGCTCAAGAAAAATCAGCACTTCATCATATTTTTAACTTTCTTAGTTGATTTGCGTAACTTTTTCTACTTATAAACACAGTCACCATGAATGCGAATCAAACCGTGCAAGCGTCATGCTGATCGGTTCATCCGTTCGTGAGTTTTGTTGCCTCAAAGGATTTTTAAACTTGATATAGATTTTTTGTAACCAAGTTTTTTTTTTGTGTTGTCGCGAATAAGATTGATATTTTTTGTTATTTTGGTCACTCGAGCTAAGAGATTTATAACAAAACTTGAAACAAATTTGTTCTGAAATATATAACAGATTTTGTTATAATTCTTTTATAATTTCGCAAGCTTAGTCTAACAAAATTTGATATAATCTTGCTATGATTATATCTCAACTTGTTATAGTTTTGTTTTAATTGGAACGAGTTTTATTAGATTTTTTGTTATTTCAACTAAACGGTACATGTTTTATAACAACCATTGTTACAAAAACCATTGTAACAAAATAACACAATATGTAATAATTTTTTTTCCCATCTAGTCGGGTTTGTCAGTAAAGAAGAATGGGAGATCTGAGATGATGGTACGGCCCTTAAAGGATGTGAATTATTTTATTACTCTTATCTTTGGAACCATTTATCCAATTGATTCAAAATCAAAACTATTCTACCAAGATTGATTGATTTGTCTTTATGTGGCCGGCAAACTTTTTGCTTTTTTCTTCACCGTGTATTTTAAATGGGTGCTGGGTACCCGGGTACCCTGCCGGCCACATAAGGGTTAAAGAGACTTTCAGCCCTTGGCTGGTTCGTCTCTCCCTATTCTACCAAGGAAAAAATCGAAGATATGTCACAGTAGAATAATTTGAAAATATTCCTGGAAATGTGTGATGGCAAAAGTTGTTTGAAAAGCAACTTCAAACAACATTTGTCATCTATTCTTCGCATTAGCTCTTAAGGCAACAAACAAACACTTTCCTTTTTTGAATAATGCGCATTTCAATGTCATGTCAATAGTATCATTAAACTTGACCAAAATTCTTCAGCTCCCATCAACAAATTCGACCCACCAAATACTCCCTCGCAAATACGCCTATCAGAATGGCGGGGTAACGTAGACCTAAAACGTCAATCATTTCGCCCGTTCGTCATTTTTATTAACTCATAAAACGCTCAATCTAAACCAGCTTGTCCCCGGTGCCTAGGTCAGCGTTTCTCAAACTATGGGTCGCGACCCACTGGTGGGTCGCGGGCTGATTTTTGGTGGGTCGCGAAGGCTTGAAAGACATCATATTAAATGTCTTGATCAGCTTATGTCAAATAACCCTCTAATACCCAA